>NW_024582622.1:583175-601841 GCF_018398535.1 Haplochromis burtoni
ACACAACGACCAGGACAGAGAGCCCGGGGATCGAACCGGCGACCTTCCGGTTACAGATACGCTTCCCAACCCCCTGAGCCACGGTCGCCCTCATTCATCATGTCCCAATCAGCCCAAATAGCAAAGAGAAAATAAAAATGCATGAAATGAAAGAGTTTGGGTCTTAGGAGGTTAATGTTGATGGTGTGCAAGCTTCAGATCTGGGGATCCACATGTTTATCTACAATGTCACACCTGAACAGACACAGGTGATTCTGAGAAGTGGTCAGTGGGAACAGTACAAAATCAGATATGCATTAAAAGTTTAATAACGATACTAAGGCGAAGAGTACGAATTATTCACCTGCACCTAAGAACATCATGCCAAATAAGATTTTATTTCCTCACTTTGATTTTGTCTATGGCACAAAATCATAGCTTGTGTTGGCACAGTACAAATTCAGGCTCCTGTGAGGAACTTCCTACATATGTAGATAACGTGTCACTGACATGCAGTGACCATAACACAGCCATTTTAAAGTGGGTGAGCAGTAGAAGACTGACCTGTTATTGAAGTTGGTGCAGTAAGTGAGGTCCTTGCAGCCCAGCTGGCAGGGCTCTCTGACGTCAGCCAGGCAGTTGATGAGCTCTGTTTCCACTGGGTTGTACTCACAGAGCTGGTCAAAGTCTTGCCATGTCTGGCTGCCCCAGTTAGAGCTGATCTCCAGACACATGTCCCTGGAGCGTAACACATTTATAATCAACCTGTAGTTCACCTCTGCTCGCTGTAAATGACACCCAAACACCGTCTTTCACTGATGTCAAGAACTAAAAGTGGCATACCTGCAGAGTGAGGTGTTGGCTTTGGAGCAGCAGTGCAGCTTGGCACAGTCCATCTTGGCAGGAAGGTTATCCTCTTCAGTTATGGAAGGAGTCTGGACACTGCTCAGAAAGCACTGCCACATAGGCTCCTGAGGGAGCGGCTGGGAGCCGCACTCTTTGATCAAACCCTCCATAATCTCATGCTCTGTGCTCATAGTGCGAAGGATTTGTCGGCAAGCCATCTGGCAGTGGGTAGCTGCCCTGTCGCAGCAGTACAGACCTGCATGTGAGACAACGTTACTGAGTTTATACATCACCCACTGAAATTCCCACGCTCACTACATCAGTCACGAAACCGCACACACAGAGTCTCCACAGATATTTGTATGTCTGTTTAATGAAGTGAAACACTAAACATTTATAGTCAAATGTGCAGGATGTCACTCTGTGTGTGAGGCTCGGTTTATGGAAGATGTTTAGTGCAGACGTCCCACAGTGCGTTGGTTAATACACTCATGTTAACTAACTAGTGACAGAACAACAGAACCAAAGACAAGAACCAGTCGTGGGGATCCCGTCTGCACCAGGCCTGGCTGCAGCACTGAGCTGCACAGCAGGGCTCCGTGGGGTAAACACATCCATGTGCTCGGTGTTCAGGACGGTCACGTGGTGCAAAAAAAGGTTTATTCAACAAACCTTCAAGCAAGGGTGCGTAGACCTGGGATATAGAGTACGCTTGGGGAGTGTGATTGTGTGTACAGTGTCTATATAACTGTCTCCACGTTGGGTGAGTGCTGAGTAATTGCATATGCAAAGCACACTGTGCACTGTCGATCTTACGTGCTGCACAATAATATTCAATATTTAGTATTTACTGTTATCTTCACATAGATCATCGCGATGATGTCGTTTATTATATTGCTGTCTTTTTTTGCTTGTTTTCTCTTTTTTCTTTCTCAACAGGTGATCCAGGTGATTCATAGATGTATTTTTTGTCGGTTTGTTTTGTTTGTTTTTGTTTTTTGCCCTTTATCCCCATCCCTCTGTTTTACTTTCCCTCTTTCTTTCCCCCAGTCATGTCTGTCCCGTGCGTAGAAAGTGAAAATAAAATAAAGTAAACAATAAAAGGTGAATCAAATAGACCAATACGGCAAGGCCGGGATGGTCCATTTGGTAAGGTAAATCCGTTGGGCATCTTTGCCTTTAGACAATAATTCTGATGGCAAAGAGCCAAACGGGACAGGAGGGGAAAAAAAACCTTTCATCTGAGTTTTTAAAGTTATGGATGAAGATCATTTTTGCCAACTTGCCGACTCTTCAGCATGAATTCATAACTGCTTTTACCCTTGGACATTATTAAAAACAAATGTTTCTGTATTACCTGTGGAGATGTGGAGTGAATGGTAGCTCAGTCAGTGGTAAACATGGATGAGCTGTACTCAACTTTCTGTCTTAGTGATCGTTTTATATGCACCATATGACATCTGCAGAGTCTCATGGTGTTTGTTTCTAATCCAGCACTTTACTCTCTTCATAGCGGACACTGAGCTGCACTTCCTTTTGTTGTGTGTGAAGCAGATGGACTTACTGTCCACAGGGCTGTGTATGGGGTAGGACTTTGTGAAGTTGTTGACACAGTGAATCAGCTGAGCACTATGAGTCTGACAGTAGTCTTTGACAGCGCTGATCTGGGACACGGTGGGGGTCGAGTCGGTCCTGAAGATGGCCTGGCAGTACTCTCTGCAGGTGGTGTGACGACCTGCATAGCTGCAGCATGTAGAGCCCACTGCAGGGACACACACACATGCACACACAGGTTAAACAGTAAGAACAGCTGGCTGAGGTTAGGAGTATCAAAGTATGCAGTGACTGTGCCAAGTGGGCCTGAGGTTTTCAAGCTCTGCCAAAATCCCAGTTGGTTACAGTCGGGGAAACAATTCCATGACTTCCAAAGAAAGGAAGAGTTTATCATTGTGATGGTGCTTTCTTTGTTATTTGTCACACTGTCTCAGATTCACAGATAAACTGGAACAGTGAGGACTCCATCCAGGACAATTCATCCAAGAGCACAGAAGCACAGAGAGAAACAAGAAATGCAGATCTTACTCGCCTCAGGTCAGAGTTCATTATTCAGCATTAAGGAAGGCGCGGGGCAAAACTGGCATCAAGGAGTTCCAAGGAAAAAGCCCCTGCTTACCAAAAAGTCCACACAGGCTCATCTCACATTTGACAAAAAACATTGTGACGATCCCCAAAACCTTTGATAAAATCTTCTGTGTGTTGTAAAGTCCCGATCCATCGGCATGAAACTAACACAGCATTTCATAAACGCAAAGCACCAACAGACAAACATGGTGGGAGTGTAATGGTCTGGGGCTCTGCTTTGATGGAACCATATACCCTGAACCCACACCTGAAGCTCAAGCACCCTCAGGTTATGCAGCATGGTCCACCAACCAACCAACCTACCAACCAACCAACCAACCAGCCAACCAACCAACCAACCAACCAACCAACCAACCTACCAACCAACCAACCAACGAAACAACCAAAACCAACCAACCAACACCAACCAACCAACCAACCAACCAACCACCAACCAACCAACCAAACCAACCAACCAACCAACCAACCAACCAACCACCAACCAACCAACCACCAACCACAACCAACCAACCAAACAACCAAACAAACAAACAAACAAACAAACAAACAAACAAACAAACAAACAAACAAATAAGCAAAAACAAACAAACATTGTAATATATATGAAACTATAAGCTACACAGCAAAATCTCCAGTGTTAAATTAACACTGGAGAGTGTCTATATGGGTCCACACCTCTGAGTGTTAAATTAACACTTTTGACAGTGTTATATGTTTAAAAGTAACCTAGTCAGTTTTGAAGATTAACAATGGCTAACACTGAGCAGTGCTGATTTTCTAACACTGGAATATTTCTAACATTTTGAGTTATTTTCCAGTGTTAGAAAATCAGCACTTATATTTAACACTCAGAGGATTGGACACATACAGACACTCTCTAGTATTAATTTAACACTGGAGTTTTTGCTGTGTATTGACACACTGTGGCATGATCTTGGAAATCCTCCACTGTGACTGAATGAAAACAATTCCGCAAAGAAAAGCAGCCTTCAGAGCAACATGAACGACTCACTGCTGGTTATTACAAACGCTCGATTGCATTTCTCCTCATTAGGTTCAAGGAGCAGCCACTCTTTAACGGTGAAAGGAAGGTTTGTTTTCACAATAGACCATTGTTTAATGAGTGTTTTGCATTAACTTGGATTATCTTTGTCTAATATTAACATTTGTTTAACCCTGTGAAAAATGCAAGTGTGACAAATAAAACTAAGAATAAAACTGGCACTGTACAGCAAAAAATGAATACCACTCAAACTATTCTGTAAAGAATCACAACAAACAGATATAACAATAACAACAACAACAACAACAGAAACAATAATAATAATAATAATAACAATAATAACAATAACAATAATAATAATAATAATAACAATAATAATAATAATAACAATAATAATAATAACAACAACAATAATAATAATAACAATAACAATAATAATAATAATAACAATAATAACAATAATAATAACAATAATAATAATAATAATAATAATAATAACAATAATAATAATAATAATAATAATAATACTGATATATCCTCTAAACAAGAAGTTATGAGGTAGTCAAATTACAAAGCTCTGCTATTTGTTTATTTATAGTACGTATGACAAACCAAGGATGGAGACAAAAACACTAAACGTGGCAGGAAGTGAGTGAATGAGTAAGACTTACTTTCATTTTTGGTGATGCAGCTGTAGAGCGAGTTCTAGAATGAGAACAAGAAGCTGTGGTGACTCTGTTCACAGAGACCACACTACTGCAGCAGAAACATGTTACTGGATTCAAGTCTCTGAACCACTGAATGACCTTTGACCCTTGACTAAAAAAAACCTATATTTGTGCTTTAGTGATTGATTACATTTCATTCAAACATTGGAACAGACGTGAGGAAACTGTGATTCTGAACAAGAAAACACTTGAAGGAATAATAATAATAATAATAATAACAACAGTGTGGAAACATTAGTAACTTCCATGTAAGCGTGCACATTTTCATCGACACATTGATACTCTTGTAAATCTGTAAAGGGAGCAGTCGAAGGAGGAAGAGACAGAAACAAGCACGAGGACATTTACAGTCTGACAGCTAGCTTCAATAAGCGATGTAAGCATAACAGCAACAATCCATCTGTGAGCGACACAGAAACACAGAGCTAAGAACTTCATCTGTCTGACAGTGTGCCACTGCAAAATAATCTCACCTCTCTGAAGCTGTTGGACTTACCTCTGTGGTTTTCTTGCATACTTTTGTTATATCATTTTTTGAAGATGCCTACATGGGGAAAAGAAATCAGATCAGTGTTGGGGACAGCAGCTCACACCCCAGGATGGACTCACAGCATCTCACCTGTTTGCATTCCTTGCGACACTCTGTCGTGATGGCCAGTTCACAGCAGCCCAGCCCCACCCAGCCTTCTGATTTCCTCGATACTCCTGCAAGCAAATCATACACCAGAGAATCAGCTCTTTGCCACGTGGATTTCTTTCTATGGCTATTAACTATCACACTTTGTGACACTGATTTATTTACTGTTACTGTGAATTATGAAAACAGATTCACATTTACTTATTCTGAGATTTTCATATTCAAACGAGAGCAGCGATAACACCATGGAGGTGGTTTTATGGTGAAGCAGAGCGAGCGAGTTCACTGCCTGCAGTAAGCTCTGCTGTCACATGTCTGAAAACAAAGGTGTTCACTGTAGTCACTGTCTGTGCTTCTCATGCTGTATATTCTGATCTTTGCAGAGTGAACTTCACTATCTCCACGTGTCCGGGGTGGGTGGAAAGTCCTCTCCCCCATCTGTCCAGCCACCATCGTGCACGTGTACGGACACACCTGCAGGACCAGCTTAAGAGTAAATCCATGAATGTTGCTGGAAATCAGTGAACATCAATGATGGACGATGTCTCACTCTGAGAGGACTGGAGGAAGGTTTTTTTGATTCCTTCATCCATCCATCCTCTTCTGCTGATGTTTGTCAGGGTCATCAGTGAGCTGAAGCCTGTCCCAGCTAACATAGAGCAAGAGGCAGGGTGGAGGACACGTCTCCAGCCTGACGCAGGGCTAGCACCCAGAGACAGACAACCATTCACACTCACATTCACACCTATGGGCATTTAGAACCACCAGTGACTCTAACCCCACTAACTGCATGTCTTTGGACTGTGGGAGGAAGTCACCCAGAGACAACCCACACAAACACAGGGAGAGCATGCAAACTCCACACAGAAAGACCCCGGCCTGATTCAAACCCAACACGCTCTCGCTGTGAGGCAGCAGCGGTCTCGCCACTGTGCTGCATAGCCCGAAGTAGACACCGCCCTCAACAGTGTCACATCAGAAAACACCCAGAGGGACATTTTAGACACCTGTGATTCCACAACAACCAAATGTTTTCAGTTGGTGCTAAACTGCCGACTGCTACACAGCCATGCTGTTAAGAACATGACGTACACAACCTGACACTGTTATCATCTCTCATCAATGTTCCTCTATAAACAGTATGTACTGTACATTTACATGTGCTGTCCCCGTGTCTGCCCGGCCGGCTCCACAAGGCCACGTGTGCTTCTGTTTACTTTCTCCTCTCACCTCCCCGCCAGGGCGGAGCTCATTGCGGGCTCCCGCCCTTGGCTCACATACCTTCTCTTTATCAGGCTGCAATTATGTGTTGGACATTTAAGGCCGGGACACAGACGGTCTCATTGCTGGATGATTGTGCGAGACACGTTAGTGAATCTCTAGCTCTGTGAATCTCCTGTGTGTTTTTGCCTCTGAGTAACCAGCGTTTCCCCGTGTATAGTTTTCCTGGACCCGTCATCTACGGAGAGCAAGTGTGAATGAGATTCCCTTCCCGGATTTTTCCCTTGGACCCTTGGAACCCTGCAATTGCCCCACTGTATCTGCACTTGGTGATTGTGTAAATAAATGTCATTCCTTGTATTGGACTCTGCTCTGCGCTTGAGTCCCTCCACTGAATGTGACATGTGCTGCACCAACAGTTTGCAGACAGATTGTATTTTGGTTGGTGGTTAAATACAACAGCAGATCAGCATCAGGGTGTCGTGGTTTCACCTGCTTACCTGGAAGTGTAGAATTGATGCACATCCAAAGTTCATTCTGTAAGACATAAAAATGGTTAATGTCAGAGGTTATTAACAAAAAACCTTAATAACAGCTTTTATAATTCAGGTAGCATAATTATCAGATATGTAGCTCTGTTTTTCTCACACACCGTGGGTTTGTTAAAAAAGCAATTTTGCAATTCCACTTCAATGTCTGGGAGAAGAAGCACGAACTTTGGTAACTTTATAATTCCATGTGAATACGACATATTAGTCTGCAGGTCTTTTATGAAAGTAAATGGGTGAAATTAGCAGGTGATAAGAACAATGTTTCTGGCTTGTTCCACCAACCATAGAAGAGGGCGTTACACTTTGGCTGAAGAGAGAAGGAAGCTGGTTAGATGTAAGAAAATGTTGCTTTAACAAAAAACTGAACTAGCTATTATGTGGCCACTCTATAATATTCTTCATATTTATAATAGAGTGATTTGTATATATTAGTGCTATTTGTTAAATGTGTGAACTCTGTAACAGATTGGATTATTTAACTACCTGAGTCTGTTGCTGTAGCCCACATCATTTCCTCAGGGATTAATAAAGTTTTGTGATTGTGTTAATGTTTCAAAGAAACAATTAACCAATGATTTATTTTCAGAGACAGCTGCAAAGCAAACGTACAGATCAGCAGCTCTGATTGGCTGCTCTGCTGACCACATGTCTACTCGACTCCAGATGTGCAGCAAGCCCAGGTGTGACCCGTGATGCAGCACACTGTGCACGGCTCCTTCACTGGATGTTGGATCAACAGTTTCAGTGAGCCGGTGCTCACACAGCAGTTATCTGCTGCACTATATTAGTTATGCAGAAATCCCATGACTTTACAAAATAACAGAATAAACTGAGCCAGTTCAGTTTTACAAAGAACAGACTCTACATTCTTCATTTCAAACTGAAACAGACGAGTGTTGAAAATATGAATGTGAGGAAACTCCCACTGGAACCAGAGCCCTCTGCGTCCTCTGCGTCCTACAGCTGAGGGACGCAGACACATGTTGTCGAGCTGTTACAGGACAGTAAGACGTACACTTGTTGACATGTCAGCTGTGTTCTCTTCACAGCTTTCAGAAAGCACTTCTTCAAACTCACCGGGCTCAAAGTTTGGCTTTGAAAACTCGGGTTCTTTCACTTCCATAAGGTAACCAGCTTTCACTGCTGAGTAAAAAGAGACTGTTGTTTCCTCAAACCTACCAGCCCCTCATTTATCTTCTCTGTAGTCAGCTGTGCTTACCCGTTCTTGTACTGTTCACCAGGATCGTCTCACAGTGCTGATGAATATTTTATTCCTTGAGCACTGAAACGTGAACACACCAAACACACAGGTGGATAAACAGGAGCTGCTCTGCTCTTCTTGAACTACTCGACACTCTGTGTCCACTTTTCTCCTTTTTGATAACGTTTCCATGAACAGCAGCAGCCTTTTTTTATTTTTTCATTTTATTTTAAATTGTACAGCAAATACATTTGTCACTACAAGGGAACGCTGCCTCCTCCCACCCAGCAGCCACTGTGATCTGTTTTTACACTGAAGCTCTGTTTCACAGAGAGGAACAGCAGCAATCATCCATCACAGCTTGTTAATCAACCACAGACCCAGAGAGAGTTTCAGGTCTTTGGAAAGCACAAAGTGTTTCACTCCTCAGGTATCAGTACTAGCACACAGGGAAGTTCATTATACAACAGTCAACAGTCACAAAGACTTAGAAAGGAGACTGAATATGAAAACAGGTCCACTGAAAGTATCCATGTTTCTCTTCTGGACATACGCAGTCATCGTTTTGTCACATGACTCACACTGGAGTGGATCTCACCTGGATGCACACACACGCACAGACAACCCACCTTAGAAATGTCTCAGATAAGCACCTAGAGGAGCCTGGTCTGACAGACACATGGACAATATACAGACAAACGTCCCCAAGGACACTTTTTTTGATCGTACTCTGATCTGTTTCTTCACCAATCAATCTGACCTACACAGATACCAGCAGTAGCTCCTGCAGCTCTGGCATTATCAAAGGCATCAGTGCAGAATGACAGGAACTCTACCACACATCACCTGTCCCCTGGTATCCTTTGGGATGGTGTGAAAGCATACATGAGACGGTGAATAATCTAATTTAGTTGTGCAAAAGAAAAAAGAAGCAAAGCTAAGGACAGTAAGGTTACTAGAACAACATCAAAGATCATAATCTCCATAATCTATTCTGCACTCAGAGATTTCCACAGTTTATTAACTGACAGGGCAGAGGACAGCTCTAGACTCAGTGGTCAGAGGGACGGCGAGAATGCCAGCTGGTCAAGCTGTTTGTTTGAGCCCAGCAATCACCTAACAGAGTTATTTTAATGAGTAACTATGTAACGATCCAGAGGATTCACACAGCAACACAAGGATAAGGGTAGGTTAACATGTGTATGAGATGATGAGGACAGCGTTGGGCGTTAGCTGAAACCTACATGTGAAACACCATCAAACTGAACCTGCCTCCCAGTGTCACAACATGTCAGTGAAATCCCCACACATATGGTGACGATACTGAAATACTACTATTTTTCACAGATGCATCTATGGTATGAGTTTCAAAGTCCTTCATCATCTTGTTCTTGAGTCGCATTAACCTGGCTGTCCACGCTGCCCCGCCCACCAGCCCTCCCAGCTGTTTACAGCTCAGGAGTACGGACTCCCTCACAAAGTCTGCAAATCCATTTTGTTTTTAGCAAACAGATCCAGCAGAAGAAACTTTTGTAGCAACAGCGTCGGTTGCAGAGCATAAAAATAAACCTTTGCCAGTGAGTAGTTCATGGTTTGTTTTAGTCCTCAAAGTTTTATTCCTTCGCAAGTTGTCGAAATACAAGAATGCTAGAGAACATGGGCACATGGGGACAGTCTACATCAGAGCCTGTTGTTACTGGAGCCTGTTTGCATTATAATGACCTGCGTAGGCCTAAATTTAACGTACATGTGTACTAGTTGTTTGTTTTTCTTACTGTAATTAACAACAGCTCCTTGTCAAAGGAGCTTGCAAAGAAAAGCGTCTGGACTTCTTTAAGTTACTTGAAGACGTTTCACCTCTCATCCGAGAAGCTTCTTCAGTTCTAAGGTCAAATGGTGGAGAGTCCCAGATATAAACCTAGTGGGAGTTTCCCCCCACAGAGGGACAAAAGGACCCCCTGATGATCCTCTAATCGCCTGAGCCAAGGTGTGAAACTGGGTGTGGGTCCCAATCAGCCAGAGTTTCGGGTGTGTTCATTGTGAAACCTGGCCCCACCTTATCATGCGAATTCCTGAGGTCAGATGGCCCAGGATGTGAGTGGGCGTTAAGGCGTCTGGGAAGGGATCTCAAAACTGGATTATAGATGGCAGAGAGTTGGTGTCGTAAACCCCGCCTCTGTTCAAAGATGGTCGCTCACAGTGGACATAGATGGCTTCTTTCACTCCTCTTTCAAACCATCTGTCCTCTCTGTCCAAAATGTGAACATTGGCATCCTCGAAAGAGTGACCTTTATCCTTAAGATGCAGATGGACTGCTGAGTCTTGTCCTGTGGAGGTGGCTCTTCTGTGTTGTGCCATGCGCTTGTGAAGTGGCTGTTTGGTCTCTCCAATGTAGAGGTCTGGGCATTCCTCGCTGCACTGTACAGCATACACCACATTGTTAAGTTTGTGTTTTGGCGTTTTGTCTTTCGGGTGAACCAGTTTCTGTCTGAGCGTGTTGCTGGGTCTGAAATACACTGGGATGTCATGCTTGGAGAAAACTCTCCTGAGTTTCTCTGATACACCGGCTACATAGGGGATGACAATGTTGTTGCGTCTGTCCTTCTTATCCTCCCTCGCTGGTGTCTGGTCTTCTTTTCTGTGCCTCTTTGCTGACTTTAAGAACGCCCATTTAGGATAGCCGCACGTTTTGAGTGCTTCCTTTACATGTGTGTGTTCCTTCTTTTTTCCTTCAGGCTTAGAGGGAACATGTTCTGCCCGGTGGTGTAGGGTCCTAATTACTCCAAGTTTGTGTTCCAGAGGGTGATGGGAGTCAAAGAGGAGGTACTGGTCCGTGTGTGTGGGCTTCCGGTAAACTTCGATGTTGAGGTTGCCGTTCTCTTCAATGTGCACAGCGCAGTCCAGGAAAGGCAAACATGTCCTGTGGCCTCTGACCCAGGTGAATTCGCATGATAGGTGGGCCGGTTTCACAATGAACTCACCCGAAACTCTGGCTGATTGGGACCCACACCCAGTTTCACACCTTGGCTCAGGGGATTAGAGGATCATCAGGGGGTCCTTTTGTCCCTCTGTGGGGGGAAACTCCCACTAGGTTTATATCTGGGACTCTCCACCATTTGACCTTAGAACTGAAGAAGCTGAGCGAACCCTGCCCTCACACTCCAACATGCATCCACACAAACTCATGTCCACGTGTCAGTTATATTGCAGAGATGCTGATATGAGTCTTCTGCAGAAATTGTGCATATTAGAGCCAAAATATATACGAGTTACTCTGTGAGGCTAATAAACATTTTTATTCACAACATTTTCTAAGTGTTATATATTCAAACCTTATGACACAACACAATACAATCATGAGACAAGGCTTCCAATAGAAACCATCTTGTTGGTTAGTGTACATGTAGCTGCTGTATGTGAAATGGACTCACCATAGACTCTGGACAGTAACCAGGTAACCTCTGCAGGAGATGCTTCAGACGCGACTCACTCTTTATAGTGGTGAGCTGCAGGAAAAAGCAAAAATCATGACTTTATATAACACAATCTACACCGTAAATCTGGATCAGCTGGACCAGGTGACCCTGAATCCTCCCTTAGTTATGCTGCAATAGGTGTAGGCTGCCGGGGATTCCCATGATGCACTGGGTGTTTCTTCTTCACTCACTATGTGTTAACAGACCTCTCTGCATTGAATCATATCTGTTATTAACCTCTGTCTCTCTTCCACAGCATGTCTTTATCCTGTCTTCCTTCTCTCACCCCAACCAATCACAGCAGATGGCCCCGCCCCTCCCTGAGCCTGGTTCTGCTGGAGGTTTCTTCCTGTTAAAAGGGAGTTTTTCCTTCCCACTGTCACCAAAGTGCTTGCTCATAGGGGGTCATATGATTGTTGGGTTTTGCTCTGTATGTATTATTGTAGGGTTGACCTTAAAATACAAAGCACATTGAGGAGACTGTTGTTGTGTTTTGGTGCTGTATAAATAAAATTGAATTAAAGCTGGTACATGGTTTGTTCTGCCTCAAACCAGTCTGGGTGGGACGAGGCTCACCACTAGGTGATGTCAGCAGAGCGTCTCTGTCAGAGCAGTGCTTGGTTTTTTGGAGATACTGTGACTGAAAGTCAATAGTTAAATTTATATTTTCTGAAATCTTTGAATGTAAAAAAGTTTTACTTAAAAACAAAAACTAATACTAACCCTTCCAAAGACTACTTCCCCTTTTTCTGCATCTTTCAGCACTTTATTTCAGCATTTTCTGAGCTTTTTCTTTACTGGTTTTCAACTTTCACTTGCTGGTAAATAAGATCACAGTAAGGTCTACTCGGCATCTCTCTTGAAACCATCACCCCCTTCTCACCCCTCACCCACAATTTCCCCAGCACCTCCTTAAAGTGCAGCAATAAAACTGTAACACTCAGCTGCTTTTTGCTCTGATGCAAAAGCCTCTCTCACATTTCCTTTAGTCCTCTTTCACTGACATGAGGATGGAGAGCGAGCGTCACCTTCTGTCAGTTAAAAAAAGTTGAGACTGAAGTTGATATTTTGAGCTTCAAAGACAATCTGATTTGATGTGAGTAAGGCTTGTTGTGCGATCAACATGGTGTTCCACTGGTAGTGCGTTAGATGACCTTAGGGAGCAAATGAAAGCCCGTCTACCTGCAGAGAGCATCTCTTGCCAAATGGAGGCAGTGTCCAAAGTGTGTGGTCCAACTGGTGCTGTCTGGGAGGGGCATGATAATCCTTTACCTGGTCTGGGCCATTCGTAAGCCAATCAGCATTTGACCTACGCCCAGCTGAGCTACATGCTGTTGGGGTTTTGGAGGACTGCAGGTAGCACATTTACTTCGTTGAAAACCTCTCATTGGAGGCTCTCTGAGGGCAAATACATAAATGGACACAGCCATGAAACAAGCATCTATGTGTTTGTGAATGTGTATGTTCATACCTGGCCACAAGCTTCTCTGCAAGGTGAGAATTCGGCAGCATGGTGGCAACAGGAGGGATCTGCAGACAGAAGCATCAAGTTAGAGTCAGTTAGAGCATCGTCATCAGTGTTTGGTTTACCCAGAGCTACGGCTCTCACATGATGTCAAGTCACACTGCTGTGGCTGGAGGCAAATCCAGGGATTTGATGGCATTATTTTTCCAACTGTACTGGGGTAATGCCAGTTGAGCCAAGTTAGTCAGCATAGTTACTGGATGTCAGGATTTATGAGAGTGTGATATATTAAAGCCCTCGAATGACACTGAGCAGCTTAATAACAGGGAGAACAGATGATTACACAAACCACCAACCTAAGAAGATAAACTGACAGCACTTGTGAGAGTTACCTGCCTGATAGCTTGAACTGGGATGCCAACAGCACCTAGCCCCAGTGAGGTCTTTGTCAGAACAATTTGCTTAATGCTACGATGGTACCAAGCAAGTTAAAGAAGCACTTGGACTGTTAAAACAACCAAACGCAAAAGCAAAGAGAACAAACTCAAAAAACCAAAACTGACCTACTTTGACAAAGAGTCCTGAATGTGAACAAAGGGAAGCTCTACTATTTGTTGGATTACATGAAAGTGGTTGACAGCGGTCTATATTAGTACAATAGATTCAACTGGATCCACATGAGACGATGATGTCTTCTGACACGTCATTTCCAATCTCAGAGTGACTTTGTTGCACTAACCTTCATGCTATGCAAATACATTAAACTGGTTGGTTGAGATGAAGCAGACGCCACTATGCACTGATGTGAGTATTTAAGTGTGCTTCGGAACTTTTGCTTGGAACTGGTTTCCAGTTGCATCCAACCCTTACATCGCTAAGCCCATCAACGCATCAGGTTCAGTGGAATAAAGCGCGTGGCCACTGTGCTTTCGAGAATAACAGAGTGACCGATCACCCTTTCCCATCTGACGTATGAGTCTGGGTTTGGCAGTTGCTAGGAGAACAATTTATGTTTCAGTATCTTGTCCAAAAATACTTTTGCCTGAAAGAGTTGGGATTACATGAGTTAGTGCAGTGTGTTTGGGCAGGTGCTCAGTTCAGATGAGATCTGACGTACATGAAGGCCACGGCATATTATTCAAATCATTTCATTTCTGTGATTTATGTGGCTGTCCTGAAATGATGATGATGATGATGATGAAGTGTCCTTTAGGTTTACTGGACAGTAACTGTTTCTCTCTTTGAATGTGTACATTTGATGTTATACGTCCTCTCAGTATTTCTAAAGCTGCATCCACAGTTTGGCCTAATGACCTCAGAACAAATAAACTCTTGTTCACACACACACACAGATTTTGCAAACAATGGCAGGTGATGTAATAACTGGAGGGACTGGGAAGGGCTGATGGCTGGCTGTTAAGCGGTGGCCCAGTTTGAGCTTCGCATCCACACAGGAACCAGAGTCCTCCACAGAGCCACACTGTTCACTTCAATAGCAGTTGGAATAAAATACACTGTATCTCAGCGGTCTCCAACCTTTTTTGCGCCACGGACCGGTTTATGCCCGACAATATTTTCACGGACCGGCCTTTAAGGTGTCGCGGATAAATACAACAAAATAAAACTAGTACCGGTACCGAAAAAAAGAAGATTTATTCATAACACACGTGAAAAGACCCAGGAAAACCGAGTTAACGATAAAAACGATAACAAAATAACGCTGAAAACCGATAAAAACCCTGAAAACCATACATTTCACACCTGAGCCTCAACTCTCGCGGCCCGGTACCAAACGACTCACGGACCGGTACCGGTCCGAGGCCCGGGGGTTGGGGACCGCTGCTGTAGCATATCAACTTCATTCAGAAAAAGAAAGTTAACTGCACAGAATCTCCTCTTATCTGCAGATGATGTGGTTCTGTTGGCTTCATCGGGTGGGGGCCTCCAACCCACACTGCAGCAGACCCCACCCTAGTGTGAAGACAAGAGTCTGAGGCCATGGTCCTCAGCTGGAGAAGGGCAAAGTGCCTACTTCAGCTCAGGCACAGATTTATAGCTGCTTTGAGATTATTATGTTCTTCCCGATTGAATAAAAAAATCAGGTTGTAACCAAATATAAAACTAAGGTATGATTATCATCGCTTTTGTCCTTGTTTAATATTTATTCTATATTTGTTATAGTCTTTACTCAAAATAGTTGCCATTTAAAATAAACTGTGTAAAAAGGATTTTCAGCCAATAATGTATCTTCTTCCCATGAAGTTTCCTTATTTATTTTATGATTATTATTTTAAACACACTGCTATTGTTTCCATACATACGTAACTACTAAAGATGACCTTTACTGCACGTCTCCCTCTTTCTCTCTCCTCTTTGCTGTCTCTATCCAATAAAGGAAAAATACTAAATATAATATTTACAAAAACAGAGAGAATGACTGTTCTGCTGTGTGAAATCATTAGGACTGTAATATGGCTAAAACACAATTCTCCCTCACACCAACTAAGATCACAGTATCGCACACAAGCTCTGTAAATATGAATTACAAAAAATAAAAACAAAAACCTTCATGAAAACTAACAATAAAGCCTGAAACTGGTTTTTGAAACCTGAACTCTCCAAGTAAATGGACTGGTTCTTATATAGTGCTTTTCTCAAAGTGCTTTACACAACTTGCACATTCACCCATTCACACCAGCAATCCAGGCATGCAGACTGGGATCAAACCACCAGCCTTCAAGTTAGTAGGTGACCTGCTCTAGCAAATACTGAAGCAAGTGCTGCAGCCAAATAATACGTAAATGCCACAGATATGGGACAGAGGAGCACGAGGTGTGAGATCTGCATGAAGACCAAGCTGTGCGTGTCTGTGTATGTGTGTTATTGCAACACTTTTGATTTAAAATTACAAAAGTGTGTTTGTCCAAATACTTTTACATCTGACTACTTCAGGCATCTAAATTCTTTAAGCTTGAGTTTTAGTCGACTAACTGTGATACGATTATAATCTAAAGTTCGTATAATTGAAATACGAAGCGTAAAAGTTTGTTTTTACCACAGAAAGTTGTCCTATATGGCTTACAAAGTGTCTTATTATGGTATCTCAGTGTGGGGAAAGAGTCACAACTCACAGTCATTTCTATCCAGCAGGTTTTCTGTGCACAGCCTGTGCTCAGCTGGATTTAACCCCAGTCAATTCAACTTAGAAATACCTACTTGGGTAATAGTTACAACAAATGTATACGTTATTAATAAAAATGATGATTCAATCTTCCTCCCAACCACAAAGTGGTAGCGAGATCTTTTCCATCAATCCAGATCAAACTTTTGGACACAAAGAGGCTTAAACATCTTCAAAATGACTAAAAGCCCGAACTTACAACTCATACAATACAAAACTGTCCATGGAGCACACTACACAGAAGAAAGGATGTGAGGCACGCAGAGTCAAGCATATGCACAGGCATTTCCACTGAGAACTACATGCATGCTATGTGGTCCCGTATGCCTGTGCAGAGGTTCTGGCAGAGGATACGTAAAGACCTTTCCACATGATTTTGTTTGCTGCAGCCCACACATGGAAGCAAATGCATCATATTCCTTCCTGCCCAATGCATTGGAAAAAAAATATCCTCATGAGGTGGAATTTAAAAAATGGTTTGTGTATTACTCAATATAGAAATGTACTTCTAGATTAGCTTGGAGAAAACGTCTGCCTCCTCAAACAACAGAATTGGATGAATTTATTCATTCAACTTTCTTATTCTGCACAAAAACAAAGGTGTATACAAAATGTTTGAACATGCACACGGGCCTGTTTTATTCTTAGCACCATGCCTGTGTTAGTAATAATCATTCTGAACCAGGGTAGGCAACACGAGAACCTGGGACTGTTATGAAGGGACACACCAGAAAGCTAAATTCAGCTGGCTCAGTATTAATCCATCATACTAAATAATACTCATTTGATCTCTCACTCACTGCTAGTAGGAGTAGATGTTAGGCAGTGAAAATGTGAAACAGGTATATGCTGTTATTTCATTAATGTTCCCGAGAACATTGTGAACAAAATGTACAGATGTTTGCAAAATGTCACAGATTTACTGAAAGTGCTACTGCAGTTCTGCCTGTAGGTCAATTTCTTCATCTGCAGGTTTTCAGTTTGTTTTCTCAGTGAGACAAAGTTAGTTTGTTTGGGTTTGAACATCTGCATTACTGTAATCGTCACTCAGAGGGTGTAAGTATCTACATATGTTAAACTTCATAACTCACAATGTTTGCACACATGTAAGTCCAAATATGTCTCCTTATATGTGGAAATAAGAATAAAAATCCAGCTGAAATCATTCCTGTCTCGCTCTCTCTTACTACAGTTTCTATATCTAAAAGCACGAGTTCACACTGCAATAGTTTTACACCCTTAATATGTACACACTGTCTACACAGAGAAAATAAAGTCAGTATGATAGGAGGGCAGCGTGAGTCTGTCATTTCAAAGGAGCTGTATCTGTAGCATCCATTTATACCAGTAAATGTTTTTACATCCCTAAAGTTTAAAATCGTAAGTAAAATCAAAGCAATGCGTTGAGTAGTGTAACAAATTACTTTTTCAAGTAAGTAATTAAATAACCTACTGCATTACTATAAATTAAAGTAATGAGTAATGTCTAATACATTGCTTTTTGAGTGTATCATGTGTGTATGGATCAGGAAATGACATAACAAGTACAGGCACAAGCAGAGGGTGAAATGTTAGAACAGCAATATTTCTACTTACAAATGTCTATAAACTAAAGCATCCTGGGCGACACCCAGGGGAGGAGACCAGAGAGGAGGAAGAAATCTGGCTCTTAATCCACTGCCCAGATGCCATTGTTTACTGAGGTCTACCGGAGGGCAGACATTCCTTTTCAAGAGTTCCTGTCAAAAACACCACCAAACGGCTAAAAGTTCAGCTTTGGAACAGAGCATGTCTGTGTCGGTAAACATGACAACATTTAAATCCACCAAGTGGGTCCAATATGAGAATTTGTTAGTACGAGGATAATCTCAGCTCATTATGGACCCAGTCAAAACAATACACCTGTGCTAATTTATCTATGACCAGCCGAATGTGTAAATATGATAACCACTGTAGATAAGGTGCAGATGAGGTGACAGGTTAATGTGAAATACCCATCCATGCATGCATCCATCCATCCATCCATCCATGCATCCATCCATGCATGCATTCATCCATCCATGCATGCATGCATGCATGCATCCATCCATTCATGCATCGATCCGTGCATGCATCCACACGTCCATCCATCCAGTGTGAGTTCCATCCATCCATCCATGCATCCATCCATGCATGCATGCATGCATCCATCCATCCATTCATGCATCCATCCGTGCATGCATCCATCCATCCATCC
>NW_024582622.1:601861-603490 GCF_018398535.1 Haplochromis burtoni
TGCATGCATCCATCCATCCATCCATCCATCCATCCGTGCATCCATCCGTGCATCCATCCATCCATCCATCCATTTATCTGGTTTCAGGTCACAGGGGAAGCAGTCTGAGAAGAGAAGCCCAGACTTTCCTTACCCTGGCTACCTCGTCCAGCTCATGCAACCAGAAGATCCCCAGACTCTGCTTCCATTGCAAAGGGTATGGCAGTGGGATTGCGGAGATCTTTAAAGCGTTCCTTTTACAGCCTGCTTATATCCTCTGTTGAAGTCAGCAGCATCCCACTGCCGCTGCATACAATGTGAGTAAAGCACTGCTTTCCCCTCCTGAGTCGACTGATGGTTTGCCAGAATCACTTTTAGGCCAACTGAAAGTCTTATTGAGCTACTGTCAATCAGCCACTGTCAGAGCTGCACTCCATTTGGCCTGCTGGGACCTGTCCATCTTAAATGTTTCCATTCAATTTTATTTATACAGCGTGACAACAACAGGTGATTCATACTGTAAGGGACTGATCACTAGGGCTGGGTTTCGTCACTGATTTCTAGAACTGATTTAATTCGGATTCACAAGGTCCCGATTTGGTTCAATTTTGACTCAGACAGCCAGAAATATTATAATTATGATCATTTATCACTACATATCCATATCTATGTATAAAAACAAAGCTGACACTTGTGAGACTTCATCGAAGGTGTAAGCACCACAGCAGATGCCTTTGTGTCAAAGTAACTGAAGATAAGAGACAGAAAAATATGAAGGAGATGTTCCTGGCCTGGCTTTACAAAGTCAATTCTGCAGTAGATCAAAAACTGAAGAAAACATGAATCAACATAAGAACATGATTACCTGATGCTGCTGAAGTAAAGCAGAGCAAAGTTACAGAGGTTTCATTAGAGACACGGCTAAGAGTTTTGCAATTTGGCATCATTTGTAAAAGTTTCAACATCTTTGGTACTGAACAGCAGAAATGAGGCTTTATTGTCAGAGGTCATTTTTGAAGAAAAACAAACAAACAAAAATAGACAGCAGGCGACAGCACTGTACACAACAGTAGGCTGGTGCATAATAAGCAAGTGAATTATGCAGAAACAAGATTTTTGATGGTTAACTGATCTTGAAGTACAACTGGGAGAGAGAAAAAGCTGTGCAGGAAGTGTGATTTTTATCATGGTGGAAGCAAAACAGCCAAGTAAGCGGGAATTCATATACTATAAGAAGATAAGCCACTACATTAAGTAAAACCATCCTGCTTCTGAGTGTTCTGCCTCATTACGTTACTCAGCTTCTAACAAAATTAGCCAATGAGCCTTTGTGTCATAGACCATGTTTTCATGAACACCTGTTAAATTAGAAGCTGTGTAAAAGGATGAAGGCATGCAAGACCCAACTCCAGATAACCAAGCTGCAGTAGTGTGACTAGCCACAAGGGGGCACAAAGGTAAACCCTGAAGGGTCTGGAAGAACAGCTGGGCAGGCACATAAACACAAAAAGGTCCACGCTTTGGTCCACTTTGACAATGAATACAATTGATGGACTAATGACATCGTTGATGGTAAATGGACTGGTTCTTACATAGCACTTTTCTGCTCATCTGAGCACTCAAAGCACTTTACACAACTTGTGCATTCAC
>NW_024582622.1:608904-628440 GCF_018398535.1 Haplochromis burtoni
GTTATGAAGAGGAGATCACCTAGTGTTGTGGTGCCAGCGGAGCTAGAATCGTAGCAGGGTATACTTATATTAAGACTCGGGGATACGAGATGTGATACTAATATAAAGGATCAACCAATTAGAAGTTCCTCGTTGGTTCATCCTTGTATTGCTGCTGCGTATATATGGATATCCAATGCACCACCAGCCATCAGTACAATTTATTATAGATAGATGATTATCAACGTTCATTCGATGTGCGATGGATTTCCAGACATAAAGTATATGTGTGAATATATGGTTATATTGCACAAAAGAAGAGACGATCCAGTTGTTGTCTAATAATTATAAAATATAAGCATCAGGAACGAGAAAAACACGCTGCTCAGTTTCTTCTCGGAGGAGGGCTGCATTAGTGTTTTTGGTGTCTTTTGTATTTTGAGAGCTGCTCGTTTCTTCTGTTTAGAGTCAAGTTAGTGTTTTGTGTCTTTGTTTGAGGCCTGATGTCGAGCAGAGGTGTGTGTAACTGCACTGGTCTGTTATATGTGTGAAGTGTGTGCTTCTCTTCAGCATCATCTTTGTCACTGCTGATTCCTTTGTGTCATCATGTGTTGAGAAGAGAGAACAGTTATAACGGAGGAGCAAAAGGAAGCCCTGAAATCTGCATCAACAAGGAAGTGTTGGCTCACCAGTGATCCCAGCAGAGCCACTGGTTTGGCTCCAGTTGTTCTAGATTCAATGATGTTGTTGCTACAGATACATGTCAGCATCTTTATTGTAGTAAAGTCTTGTAATGTGAAGATAGAAACAAGGCAGCAAACAGCTCCATGATCTGATCTTGATGTTGTTTTTATTCCTGTCTGTCAGAACTGGATTGGAAACTATCAAAGGTTTTTATTCCTGTCTGTCAGAACTGGATTGGAAACTATCAAAGGTCTAAAAACAGCCTCGACCCTCCCACAGAGCAAACTTTACACACCTCATCTTTCAGCTACAATCTTTGTTGCAGGGATCTTCTGCCAAACAAGGCTGAGAGAAGATTTCTTACAGCTGTCATGTTGATGCTGTTTCAGTCTTTGGGCAAACACACTCATATATTAGGGCTGATATCAGGCTGCACAAGTTCTTTGTGTTTGTGATTGTTAGCGCCATTTATAGTTATTACATGTTTTATTTTGAAAGACCTGAAAAGGATATGGTGCTTTTGTTGTGAAAGGTTTGTAAAAAATAAAGCAAGCGAATGGCGGAGCGACACGATGGTTTTACCGTCGTTGCACAAACCGACGCGTAAAACAGCCTCTTGTCCATCCAGACTCTTATTTTAGATATAAGAAAATTAGAGAACTCCAAGAAGAAACAAAGATAGCCATTACATTAAGTAAAACCATCATGCTCCCGAGCAAGACGACTGCATCGCTATGAGATCGTGCAAAGTTTGATACAGCAAGTCAGTTAAGTGCACAGAGCTGTATGCATGAAGAATCTAAGAAAAGAAGAAATAAACTTTCATGGATAAAGTTTTGGACTATGATATGCTGCTAAGCTACAAGTCGTGTTAAAACTGAACAATTGCGATTCTCAACTTCTCACAAATAAGTCAGTGACAGTGTTTTTGGTCTTAAGAAGATGACACTAACTACGAAAGCCTCAGCTTTGTGTCATAGACCATTTTTTTCATGAACACCTGTTGAATTAAGAAGTTGTGTAAAAGGATGACAGAGCATGGCAAGAGCAAAGACTCCAGAGTTGACCCAGCAGCTGCAGTAGTGGGACTAGGCCAAAGAGGGCACAGAAGTACACCGAAAGGGTCTTGGAAGAACAGCTCGGCAGGCACATAAACGCAAGAAGGTCCAAGCTGTCACAATTAACTTCAAAAATGAATAAAATTAGCGGACTGATGAAAGAGAATGAAAGCCTTGACATTGTTGATGAACGTTTAAGCAACTTTTCAAAGCTGCATGAAGAATTCTTACAGGCAAATGATGATGTACTGTCACTGTTGCCAGAAGATGAAAGGAATGTGGACCAGATGCTCTGGTTCAATCCAAAAAAGGAGCAGTTCAGTGGCTTTATAACTGAAGCTGAAAACCGGATCATCACAACAAGACATCAGCATCAAGAAGATTTGAGCCCAGATGACAGCGTGTCACTGACAGCTACACCAGCTGAAAAGAAATCAGGTCTCAGTTTTGCAAGAAGCTCAGCTAGTAGCTGCTCATCAAATTTCATCCATATTGTTTGTACAGCAGAAAGAGGAAGCAGAGTGTGCTGTTCTGCTTGCATATGCAGCATCCTTGACACAAAGAAAAGCCTTAGGCACTGAAAAATGTAAGTTAAAGGCAAGAAGGGAACAGCTTGAGATCGAGACAGCTATTGCTGCTTCTACAGCTAAAATAAAAGTGTTGAATAGGACTGTGAATATGAGAGCTGTAAAAACGATGTAGTTGGAAATAGACAAAAACTCCTTAATTCGATTGTTAAAGCTTAGAGTCTTAATGAAGAGGAACTGCAAAATGCTCTCTGTTAAGTGGAAGCTATAGTTAACAGATGTTAACACATCCAATAATGCCATACCATACAACACCATACCATATAAAGTGCTTTAAAATGAACTCAACTGACACAACGTGCTGTACATTGGAACTACAAAATAAAAATGCATAAGATATAAAACAAACCAATTAAAAGGGTCAAATAAAAAGAAAAGTGAAGTCTTGCTAAGGTCAAAAGCCAACAAATAAAAATGGGTTTTAAGATGCGTTTTCAAAAGTGGCCTGGCTAACGTGCAACAGTAGAGAAAGCCCCGCCCCCTCTGAGCTTTCTCCTGGATCTTGGTACTTCTAGGAGCAGCTGGTCAGCTGACCTTAGAATCTGACATCCATGTAGCGATGAAGATGCTCAGAGAGGTAAGCTGCAGCAAGACTATGAGAACATTTTAAAACAAATATAAGACTTTTAAAATGAACTCAGGCAGCCAGTGCAGTGAACAGGGCTTATGTGCTCTCTTTCACGAGTTCCTGTTTCCTGTTAAAGTCATGCAGCTGCATTTTGAACCAGCTGCAGACGCAAGAATAACGATTGATTGACTGTCACACAAAGTGAATTACTGTAATCCATAAAAGTATGCATCACTGTTTGCCAGTGTTGCCTAAAAAGAAGCGATTTCATCCTTGCCAATCGCTTTAAATGATAAAAACTGAACACAGCTCTGATTTGACTTTTCAACTTATAACCAAGCTCAGTAATAACAGGTTTAGAATATACTTCTGTTGGTTTGGGGTCTCAAATCAACAGAGGAGGACTGACAGGGACCACTGGCTCTAAACACCACCACCTCTATTTTATTTTCATTAAAATGTAAAAAGTTTAAAGCAGGTATAACAGAAAGAGCAGTGGCCCTAAAATTGAGCCCTTTGAGATGCCAGAGAAGCAGCAGATGATTCAGAATAGAGAAGGTAGAGAATAGAGAAAGACCTAAAGCATTTAAGTGCCCACTGAGTAATGTAATCGAGATTTTAAAATGTTATGGTCTACTGTGATCAAGACAGCGGTTAAATCAAGCAGAACCAGAACAACGTGGTTACCAGAATCACATGCGAGAAGGATGTTGTCAGAGACCCTTACTGATGCAGATTTGGTGCTCATCTAGAAAATATTTTTCAAATAAATATTTAGAAAACATTATGAAGGAAATGCAGCTTATAATAGGTCTGTAATTAGCCAGGACAGCGTGATCAAGGCCAGGCTTCTTAAGCAGTGGCTGCTCTGCTGCACATTTGCATTTTGCAGGAACCTCACCAGAGAACAGACTGCTGCTAATAATGGTAAGAACAGACTGCCCTATACTAAGCTAAATTTACTTTAAAAAATCGTTAGGGACAGGATCACAGGACGAACCTGAGGGCTTAATGTGGTGAACCATTTCCTCTAAAAGTGAGAGCATCAAAGGCTTAAACTGAGTGAAAGCAGCAGTGCCAGGGACAGAGACAGATGGGTCAGGAGCTGTGATACCAGCCCTGGTGGTGGAAACATTTTCAATAAGAAAGCACTGAAGATGACTGGAGAGGCGTACAAACAGACATTATGTGGAGTATTAAGAACAAAAGTGTTAAATAACACACGAGGACAGTTATGACTGTCGGCAGAAATCCTGTTTGCAACATGTTTGGTTGTGACGCCAGCAGTGGTTTAAACTTTGAAATGACACCTGCAGTTCATCTTTTTTTCCTCTGATGTTCTGCTCGGTGACGTTGCCTTCTGACAGCAAAGGTTCTGTCATTAGGCTCAGCTTTAGGCTGCCTAGTTCTTAATGGAGCCACAGAGTCCAGGATGATTTGACAGGAAGAATAAAATCTGGAACTTAACTCTTCTAAATATGAGGAGAAACAGTCAGAAGAGACATGGAGCAAACTGAAAGTGGCAAAAAGCAGAGCAGCAGTGGAAGGGTTAATGCCTGTCTGGGCCAACAACAACCACTAAGCCATGTAAAGACCCCAATGATTTAGAAGCATTAACCCCCAATCAGTGTTCCCTCTAAGCTGCGCACTGCTGGCACGTCCCTGCGCACAGAAAATCTAACCTGATTTGAAATTAAAATAAATACGTTAACAATTATTTTTTGCAGTGTTAGTCAGTGACTGGCTGCTCAATTACAACGATGCCACCTTATCCCACAGTCCAGCCATTGATGCAATTCACATTCGTATATACGCAGCTGGTCAACGTCGCTGACAGGCTCTGACAGCGTCCTCATAATAATAATAATAATAATAATGGATTGGATTTATATAGCGCTTTTCAAGGCACCCAAAGCGCTTTACAATACCACTATTCATTCACTCTCACATTCACACACTGGTGGAGGCAGCTTATGTGCCGACACCGGTGTTTTAGCAAAGCGGCTGATGTGGAGTGAAGCCACATTAATGACAACGTGTACAACCATTGGAGACGTGAGCAGGACAGACGGAACAACTGACGGACAAAGCTAATCTTGTGTAGTTAGTGTGTAGTTAGTGTGTAGTTAGTGTGTAGTTAGTGTGTAGTGTAGTCAATAGTTTTGTTCTGTGTGTCAGAACAATGAGGCGCCTGCTGAGTGTTACAGGTGTTACAGCAGTGACACATCTGCTGCTGTCAGGCCTGCAGGTATCAGGCTGTTGTTCTCCTTCATCTCATAGTGGACAGAAATTATTTTTTGGAGTGGCACAAATAATTTGTGTGGCATCAGATTTGATGCAGAACAGCTGATTGTTCTGTAAATAGTTTGAAATGTTTATTTAAAAAACACCTTGGCTGCATTTTTAGGTAAACAGCTGCAAAACACTTTGTTTGCATAACTCAGTTACTTTTTTGAAGAAGTAACTATATAATTAACTGCCCAACGTTGGTCATTATTTACTGTATTTTGCAGACAGAGTTACAGACTCTCTCCCAGACCACAGACTCATCATACAAGTCAGAGCTTTATTTTTTTTTTAAAAGAAAGGTGTGTTTTCAAAATTGGAGTTCAAGTTATTTTTCCTTCCAATAGTGTTAACATGCTGCACAGGTCATGAACAAGATTGTTTTTCATTTTCATTGTAAGTGGGCTAAAGCAGGTAATTAAAAGTAGTCTAACATAAATGTAAATGCTGTAATTTAATTATTTTAATAAACATGTAACTTGGATGCTGGCGTGACCACAGTGCACACGTCTGCTGTCGCTCACAGTGGTCCAAGGGACGCTCAGGGAGTTTGTGTGTTCGCTCAGACACGTGAAACATTAGAGGGAACGTTGCTCCCAATCATCTCTTCTTATTAAAGACATCTCCCTTCCTGCCTCCTTCCTAAGAGAAGTTCAAAAGGATCACATCTGCACGTCACTGCTGAGTATAGGTCCAGTCTATGGCTGATCTCTCATGGAGGTTTTCCAAGGAATACCTGCTTCAGCAAATATTGTAGGAAAGACCTAAGTGGTCTGACATAAAGCACAACTTTATGACTCTTTTCATTGACAAGACGGGAATGGGAAGAGTTGCTGACGAAGAAAGGCCCCTTACTAAAGTGTGTTTCCAGCTGGAGGCAGAAATCATGACTTAATGTAAAAGGATAACTGCATCCTGGAGTTACAACTGGCATGCATGTCGTGTGGGATATCTTTCAGCTAATAAAGAGGAAACGTTAAGGTAACATAAATAGGGTGTAGTGTGTACTTTTGGTTGGCCGCTTCACTTTGTGTGCATGTCAGTTGTTTTGAATTGTTTAGGTTGCCTTGGAGTAGCTTGCTTGTTTTTAGACTTGACTGCTGTTTAGCCTGATTACTGAAGCATAAAGATGCACAAATGGAGCTGCACCTTGAAGCTGGATTCTTTGTCTGCAAGTGAATCAACCACAAAATCCTCCTGCCTGCACTGGTGCAAAGTCACTACACAAAATGATTTGAAAGTCATTAATACAACTTTTAAAGAGTTTAGAAATTGGTTGTAGGTGCACAGGAAGTAGATCTGCGATACACCTGCTAACCAAATGGTATTTAATGACACCCTACATATGAATATCATAATGTGTTACTCTGAGATTCATTCTCTTCTTCTGAAAATGTGTGTTTACAATCTACAGCTATGCTGCTGCTGCCTTTGATAGCAATGTGTTTTCAACTAAATCTCTGGGGAGCAAAGTACGGGGATCAGCCATCTCTGTCCAAGCAAAACACTGGGAATGCTGGAACTATCAAAGTGAGGGTTTTAAGAAAAAATGTATGCTGTCATGAAATTATAACGGATGGCATGGTGGTTCGCACTGTTACCTCACAGTGTCAAGGTTATGGGTTCAATTCCCTCATCAGGCCAGGTTCTCCCTGTGTTTGTGTACTACTTCCTCCCAAAGACATGAAGTTAGTGAGACTAGGGTAACTATCTGCAGTGTTGGGGAGTAATGGAATACATGTACCGCTGTTATGTATTCAAAATACGAGTAACTGTATTCTGTTACAGTTTAAAAAGGTGGTATTCAGAGTACAGTTACTTTGTTGAAATAAAGGGCTTACACGGCAGTCTTTTCCTGTTTCATATGTTCGGCTGTCCCCTCTCTGTTTTTGGTAATTCCATGCCAGTACAAACCCGAACAGAACACGCATTAAGAGGCTCAAATGCCCGTGTCTCAATCTCGCGGCCATTGTCTCACCTCTGCTTGCAGCCGCATAATGATGTGAAGAAATATTTTTAAAAATTATTGTTCAAAAAATTCTTTAATAGGAAGGCAACAGGCAGAGAGTTACAGGCATCGCCCTAAAGAATGCAGCCTGATGGGCAGTGTGGTCCAGCTGTGAGTAAGCTGTTAAGACTCGACTGTACGCTGTGTTCCTGTTTCCTCTGAAACAATAAGCTCCGTTGCAGCAGCCTTTCAACGCCTCTCTCTGTCTCTGCTAGCAAAGTGACCCAGACAACAAAGTAAAGCTAGTTTTCAGCTACGAGCCGACACGAACCCGGCGTATTAGCCAGAGGTCCTTTACTACGCTTCGGAGCCGCGGACCTGTTTTAGATACGCATGGAATAGTTTTCTATACGAGATCGCTGCAAAAAGTGCAGCCTTACCTAATGTCCACCTACTGTTACTCATTTATATGAAGATTTAAATCTAGTTGGTGTTGGTGTGGAGAGTAACCTTCAGTAATGAATCACACAGCAATAGTATGTTCATGTAGTTGTAAAAAGCATGATAATATATGAAGTAATCCAAAGCCCTGTGACACACTGGCAACCAGTGCAGAGTGTCACCTTTTTCTTTTTAGCCTGTCCCATTTGGTTCTTTAGCCGTCAGAATTGTTGTCTGAAGACCAACAAGGAGACCCAATGGATTTACTTTGCCAAATGGATCATCATGGCATTGCCATATTGGTCCATTTGATCGACCTTTGTTGTTATTGTTTATTTTATTTTCAGTTGTTACAGACGGGACAGACATGACTGAGGGATAGGAAAGGGAGAGAGAAAGAGGAAGGAAAAGAAAAACAGAAGGGAAGAGGGACAGTGAGAAAGGAAACTTAAGAGAAAACAAGCAAAAATCAGAGCAACATACTAAACACAACACCATCACGTTAATCTAGCTAAGTGTAAACAGCAGTAAATACTAAATATTGAATGTTGTTGTGCAGCAAGCAGGACCGACAGCGCACAATGTGCTTGGAAATAGCACCAATAGAGGTGTAGTTTGTGTCTATGGACAGTGAACACCCGTGTGCACACCTGTGTGGATCAGCGCACTTGTATTCAAATGGTTTCCACATGTAATGATCTGCTAGAGGGTGTAGAGAGCCATAGCCCCGTCCCCCAGGCATGACGCAGGCATGGAGGAGATCCAGGCCCCAGACATCCAGAGGCCCCAGAGTACAAGAGCCCAAGGAGGACCACTGGAGGGGCATCCATGCCACCCTCCTGGGAGGAGCTGAGGAGATCCCCAGATGAGGAGGCACCCAGTAGCCATGGAGCAGAAGCGAGAGGGGGCTGCAGTGGTGTGCCCGCCGGCTCTGCCGGCAGCCAGCTGTGCCAGAGTGAACCGAGCCGCAGGCCCAGAGGCCGGAGGCCCGAGGGCCCCCCGCACCCCGGAGGAGGCCTGACCGAGCAACAGGCACCAGGCCCCGCCAAGTAGTCACCGGGAGTGAGCTGGTACACACCTGAGCGCCCAGCCCCGGACACCAAGAACCACCAACGCACCGACCCCTGAGGGCATCAGTCACCGGCAGGGAGTGTGGTGAGGGGAGATAGGCCTCCATACTTTGGAGGGCCTGAGATGTACCCAGAGAGGTGGAGTGTAAGACCCGACCTGACATATAGACACAGACAAACAAGCACACACAGACAGGGTCCAGGGTGTACCCACCCTCTCACCTGACTGGGAAAGGCTCCAGACCCCCCACAATCCTTTAAAAGGATAAGCGGCAGGGAAAGGATCGATACAACATAAAATGATAATTCCTGCTACATGTTTTGAGAACAGATCGTTGCCCTGTTAAACTCAAATCAAACCTTGTTTACTTTTATCATTTCTTTGGATTTCTTTCTCATTTTTTTAAACTTTGATTTTTTAGTCTGACAAAAAGCAAAAAATGTTTTTCTGTTTGGATGAAACCATCTATTTCTGAGTCAATCCAGCAATATTCCAAACCCCGGCCAAGAAATGCAACTCTGTGTGCTCCACTTTAATCTGCTGTTCACCAAACTATAATTAAGCTTCGGAGACTCAGGCCCATGTCTGCTCACAGTGGACATGGAAAGAAAAGGGCTGCCATTTACATCCCTCCTCTCCCCCTCGGGCTCCGTGGAGTCAAATTGGTTCCAGATGCGTTCTCTCATGGCCAGCCTCCACAACTGAATCACATCAAGCGAGCAGACGAGAGAAATTTTGCAAAAAACTCAGCAGAGCAAAAATAATGTGTGGAATTTCTACACAAAGTGCGAAGAAAACAGTATCAACTAAAGGCCGGTCATCACTTTAACACATGGCGAGAGCCTTATTCCTGTCGCCAGCCTGCCCAACAATATGCACCCCGAATGAGGATCTAAGTCTTTTGTTTCTTTCATGTTGAGGACAGATGTGCAAGTGGTGAAAAAACAGATATTTAGCCAGAGCAAATCCACATCCTGCACCCATGTGCACTGAACATCAAAGCGCTCGCCAGTTCACACACTGCTAGTTGAGCCCCTTTAGATAAGACACTCACTAAGTTCCACAGAGTTGATGAAAAGCATTAATGACTGGCTCTTCATTCATGTTTACATGGGCTCTTTCTTTTATTCAAACAGCATCTGTGGTGCCCTTCTCACCACAGACAGAGACCTAACTCGGACTACATTTTCATTTTGTTTATTTAAAGTACACATGTGTTGGGGAACATTTATAGAAGCCGAGCTGAACAGTGATTTTGCTGATAAATAAAACACAGACAGACTTCTTCCTAGCAGCTCTGTATATACACGTTAAACTGCTCGTCACATTCGCTTTTAACTCGCCCACCCGACCCACTATGTCCGCCCCGTTTCCTTCCTGTAATTTGTCGCACAAGGAACAAATCTGCTCTTTTGAAAGCATACATCCATAAATGACAGAAGGATACATTTTGGGAGGAGTTTAGATTAACTTTGATCTTTGTCCTTAAAAGCTCGAAGGCTTCTGTGTATTTAAAACAGGACGTCAACTCAATGCGTCGCGTTTCGCAGGAGGGTAAAGCTAACGAATGCTTTCACTAATATTAAAGTTATTCAGATGATCGGAAAAGCCGCACGCCCAACATTTACCACTAAATCCTGTCGCGTAGGAAAATCTCCAATCACTGTGGAGCTCCAGCTTTCCAAATGTGTGTGTGTGTGTGTGTGTGTGTGTGAGAGTGTTTAAACCGTTATTTCCACACTTACACATTCCTCGGTGGGCGGTAGCTTGCAGTGTGAACCAGTACAACCTTTGTTATTTATCAACAGTGAACCGTAATCATACGTTTGGACGTTTACACAAACACTTTAAAGTTTCAGAATAAAACCTAATGACGACTTTGTGTGGTATCTAAATTTACCCACATTAAAGTATCCGGCTGTAAGAATATGAAGAAAGTGGAGTCTTAGTACATCTCAGTTGTGCCAGTTGTCACTGAATAAACACAGTCAGTGATTTTTCAGCACAACATTAAAGCAGACGAACATCTGAGTTAGTCGAGTTTAAGAATATAACGCACACACTCACCCTGAGCTCGCACTGGCCGGCTGTAAAAGTTTACGGCGAGAAGGAAACTGGTTATCTGGAAACACACACGCATCTTATTGAAATCCTAAAGTGCATCGTGGAAAAGAAGACATAGAAAATGCAACATGTTGCTCATTGGGTCGCCGCTCGCTCTCTCGCTGCCCTCTATCCCTCCCTGTGTCCACAACCCCAGGTTTGGCGACCGCAGAGAGCATGCGCAGATTGAAGCCGGAGTCCGGTTAAGTAGATGTTCCACGTCTGTTCAGTGTATGCTGCAGTTTAACCCTCATGTTTACTGTCACTGTTATTATGTTTCTCAGCGAAAAACACATAAAGGTCTATACTAGTCCCTCCCAGGCACAGTCTGTTAGCAGTCAGTACTCCTAATCAGCTTTGGACTTTAGAACTACTGAGGTCATCAAACACGAGTCAGAGAAAAAGGCAGAAATCTGACATAAAAGACTTTAATCTCAGAATGAACTCACTGAAGAAAAATGTCGGATTTCAGTGAGTTTTCGGCGTTTCCGAGCTGAGTGGTCCCGGCAGATGAGCAGTTTTTGTATTACAGACGCTGGCTGCCTACCCATATGAGTAATATAATATAATATAATATAATATAATATAATATAATATAAACTAAACATAAACAGATTGTTTATAAACAGTTGCTCTTGTGTGACATTAGTGTATGTTATGGAATTACACACACACACACACACACACACACACACACACACACACACACACACACACATATTATATATATATAATACTTACAATATTGCTAAATTTACTGAAAGGCTATGCCTTAGCTCGCTTCTTCCATTAGTATTTCTCTCCGCATAAAATAGCTTTTCTGCTACTACAGTCAGTACTTTCCTACTGGCATTAGTGGTGACCTAAGAAGCTTAACCTTAACATTGCTTAGCAGTGTAGACATTAAAGAAAATGACTGTCTTTTCTTTCTTCTTTTGTGCAGATTGATGGCGATGCAACTTTGGCAAATTACATCTCGTACGGAGACCGAATTGCCGTCTTCAATTTCTGCAAAAGCAAGCAACCACTGTCAAAAAGAAAACTAGGACTTCTGCAAAAACTTCGTGAGAAAATGAAAACCAGAAAAGAAAGTCCAAAGGAGAACACTTCACATACAGATGCAGGAATAAGACAGACAAAGAAGCAAAAAGCAACACGCAATGTTGAGATAGGATGGATACATTGTGATGGAAAAATAGCCAAACAGGTGAGAGCGAAGCAGGGAGGTGGCACTAGAAAAATTCAAATGGCCACTGATGCTGGATTAAAAGATATTCTTCAGGAAGGAAAGAAACTTTTTTTTTCCTAATGGCATATCTCCTAAGGGATCTGAAATAGTTTGACGTTTGCGACTTTAAACAGAACCACCTTACTGATGCTGCGAGATCGATCAACTTTAGACCAGACAACAAACGACGGAGGCTCCGGAAAAGTGCAATCAAACGATGAGTTTTATTATCACAGGAGAACAACCAACCGTCAGCATACGGATTGTTTTGCTCTGACAAGAATACACTGGGTTCTGGTTTTATAGGATAAAATATCACACCTACGTCAATACAGTTCAAAAATACATGGTGACAGACGGGCAAAAGTTCAACCCGTGCAGACAAGGGTACATCACGTACACTTCTAATAACCATAAACCGACATATAACTTCTCTTTTCTACATTACTTGCCTTTTAGGGTAATAACTTCAGGTCTCAGCATCTCTGAGAGCTAATAATGGACCCTCGTCATTAATCACTAAGTAGAGTACTTTGCAGCCAGTCTCAAACTGAAGCAGAAGACGCTTAGGCCTTCGCTCAGACCTGCTACTAGATTAATATGTGTATCGTAAGCGTGCATGCAATTAACCTGCTATGTTCTCATCTCCCCTCAGCATGTATCATCTGGACACTCTCACCAGTGAAGCTTAAAACCTTCTAGAATGGAACATCAACTCTAACCAAGCACATTCATGCATTGTGTATAGAATGAACTCAACCTGTAAAAATAGAAAGGTCAATGTGATGACAGACATATTCAATGCAATATAAACCCTGTAGGAAATATTACTGATAAATGATACTGTGAAACATGTTATTAATACATTCTTCATAAGGCAAATTATATGGTAGCAATAAAAGAATCTCTGAATCCCAACACTGATCACACCTGACAGTCTATTGACAATATGTATGAGGCAGTGAGGCTGACAATGTTATGCTTCTACACTGCAACAAAGCCAAAAGATCCTGAAGAAGATGCCGGTAAAATGTTACTTTTCACACTGCATTTCTATTGTGGTTTTGAGTATGTTGATGAAGCTCCTTATCCATTTGAATAGGCCTGAAATCCATAACCATTGTTGTGAAGGTTACTTTTAAAATGTATTTCCACTACAGATTACAGTTTACATGGCCCAAAATGTAGTTTGTAACATTTTACATTAAGTTACTCAATGTGAGTAACGTATTCTGAATACTTTGGATTACTTGATATATTGTCATGCTTTTTACAACTACATGAATGTCCTATTGTTGTGTGATTTATTACGATTACTGAAGGTTACTCGCCATACTAATAATTCAATTCAATTAAATTTTATTTATACAGCATCAAATCACAACAACAGTCACCTCAAGCTGCTTTATATTGTAATGTAGATCCTACAATAATACATACGGAGAAAAACCCAACAATGATATGACCCCCTATGAGCAAGCACTTTGGTGATAGTGGGAAGGAAAAACTCCCTTTTAACAGGAAGAAACCTCTGGCCATCTGCCACCAACTACATTTTTAAATCTTAATATTATATGAGTATCAGTAGGGTGGATATTAGGTAAGGCTGCACTTGTTGCAGCTTTCCCATATAGAAAACTATTTCTGTATCAGTAATATTTTTTCTTTTTGTCTGTTTTCAGAACTGCACATGATTATTTACAGCTAGCAGGTTGTTAATGCTGTCCATCGAGTCTAACAGTCCGCAGTCTATGAACTAACCTCAGCTAACAATGTTAGCTCGGTGGCGAGTAGCCTTTAGTAATACTAATAAATCACACAGCAATAGTACATTGAGATACTGAAGTTGCACATAACCCAGGTAGCTACCACAGCTAAAACAAGGTCCAAACAAGAATGAAATAATATGGTAATTTCTTAGTTATTACCACCCAATTAGTTGATTCTGTGTAATAAGCAGGAAAAAGAGTTGCAAAATGCACCACAGAAACATCTGTGGCAGGGGGATCACACTCTTCATCCTTCCTGGGAAAGTCTATGCCGGGGTGCTGGAAAGGGGAGTCCACCCGTTAGTCAAATCTCAGATACAGGAGGAACAATGCGGTTTTTGTCCTGGTTGTGGTACACTGGACCAGCTCTTTATCCTCTCAAGGATACTTAAGGATACATGGGATTTGCCCAACCAATCTACATGTTTTTTGTGGACATGGAGAAGGTATTCGACCATGTCCCTCAGGGTGTCCTGTGCGAGGTGCTGTAGAAGTATGGGGTGTCTGGCCCAAGAGCTTGGTCCCTATAGCCAGCAAAAAGTCAGACTTGTTCCTAGTGGGTGAAGGACCCTGCCAGGGCTGCCCTTTATCACCGAATCTTGTAATAATTTTATGGACAGAATTTCTAGGCATAGCCAAGTGGTGGAAGGCTTTCACTTGGGTGGTCTCAGAATCTCATCTCTGCTTTTCGTGGATGATGTGGTTCTGTTGGCTTCATCGGGTGGTGGCCTCCAGCTTGCACTGGAAGGCTTTGCAGCCAAGTGTGAAGCGGTGGAAATTAGAATCAGCACCTCTAAATCTGAGGCCATGGTCCTCAGCCGGAAAAGGGTGGAGTGCCCACTCCAGGTCAGGGACGAGTTCCTGCCCCAGAGTGGAGGAGTTTAAGCATCTCGGGGTCTTGTTCACGAGTGATGGGAGAAAGGGGCGGGGTGCTGTGGCTGCAGTAATGCGGACACTGTACCGGTCCGTCGTGGTGAAGAGAGAGTTGAATATAAAAGCGAAGATCTCAATTTACTGGTGGGTCTACGTCCCTACCTTCACCTATGGTCACGAGCTGTGGGTAGAGACCGAAAGAACGAGATCGCGGATACAAGCGGTGGAAATGAGCTTCCTCTGAAGGGTGGCTGGCCTCTCCGTTAGAGATAGGGTGAGAAGTTCAGCCATCCAGGAGGGGCTCAGAGTAGAGCCGCTGCACACACTCACACACACATGCACCGTAGGAAAATGGCAACAATGAAGAAGCTGCTATGAAAGCTGCAAACACTAAGTACCTGCAGAAGGCCTGGCAAGTCCCGAGGAATCAGATGAACAGTAAGAACAAAATCCAGGCTACCAACACCTACGCCCTGCCTATGATCAGGTACCCTGCTGGGATATATAAGCTGGAAAAAGGAGGAGATAGAAGCCACTGCTGACAAGACAAGGAAGCTCCTGACCATACATGACAGGTTTCCCCCCTAAGTCCAGCATCCTGAGGCTGTAAGCTAAGCAGAAGGAAGGAGGCCGGGGACTGGTGAGTGTCAGCACCAAAATCCAGGATGAGATAACAAACATCCATGAATACATCAGGAAGATGGCCACAACCGACTACATGCTCAGTGAATACCTCAGGCAGCAGAAACCCAAGAATGAGGAGGAAGAGGAGGAACCATCATGGAAGGACAGGCCCCTGCACGGTATGTACCACCGGCAGATAGCAGAGGTGGCTGACATCCAGAAATCCTACCAGTGGCTGGACAAAGCTGGACTGAAAGACAGCACAGAGGCACTAATCATGGCAGCACAAGAACAAGCTCTGAGTACAAGATCCATAGAGGCTGGGGTCTATCACACCAGGCAAGACCCCAGGTGCAGGCTGTGTAAAGATGCCCCAGAGACAATCCAGCACATAACAGCAGGGTGCAAGATGCTAGCAGGCAAGGCATACATGGAACGCCACAACCAAGTGGCCGGCATAGTGTACAGGAACATCTGTGCCGAGTATAACCTGGAAGTCCCGAGGTCAAAATGGGAGATGCCCCCAAGGGTGGTGGAGAATGACCGAGCTAAGATCCTGTGGGACTTCCAGATACAGACGGACAAAATGGTGGTGGCTAACCAACCAGACATAGTGGTGGTAGACAAACAGAAGAAGACGGCCGTAGTGATCGATGTAGCGGTTCCGAATGACAGCAATATCAGGAAGAAGGAACACGAGAAGCTGGAGAAATACCAAGGGCTCAGAGAAGAGCTCGAGAGGATGTGGAGGGTGAAGGTAACAGTGGTCCCCGTGGTAATCGGAGCACTAGGTGCGGTGACTCCCAAGCTAGGCGAGTGGCTCCAGCAGATCCCAGGAACAACAGCGCAGTCCTGGGAACAGCTAAGATACTGCGCAGGACCTTCATGCTCCCAGGCCTCTGGTAGAGGACCCGAGCTTGGAGGACAGACCGCCTGCAAGATGTGTGCAAGTGATCCTAAATATAACTTAAGGAACAGTAGCTAGAATATTCATTGATTCCAAATGTATTTTTATAACCCTCTCGTTTATGCAACCATGACTCTACGAGGCAAGCCAAAAATGAAGGGAAAAGTGCTTAAAGTTAGCTGTTGGCACCCCACTTCTTCTTTGTCTTTATCCAGGGATAAAATAGAAAGTTCAGACTCACAGTAGGCACCAGTCTGCCACCTACTGGCAGCCAGCTCTTTACAAGCTGTTTCTGTTTATGCTTATTACACAGAAACTACCACAGGTGTTTCCAGGTAATAATTTAAGTTTGCTTTAATAGGTTATTAATATGTTATTAAATAGAGACAGTTTTGCATTTTGCAACTGTTTCCTGCTTATTACACAGAAACTACCTAACTAACCCTGACCCTCTTCCTCATTATCCTGCTATTAGCACTTAATACAGGTCCCAGCTTTGGGACCCTTATTATGCAATTACATAAATTTCAGTGTAATCTTACTCAACTGTAACCATGGTTGTGACCATGATATTACTTTGATATTAAGTGGTTATTACTTTGGTACTCTGAAACTGAACTGGATTTTCACATGGGTAAATGATTATAAGAGCTTTGTTTCAATATAGTCACAATATTCAGCTTTGTCAAGCAACGTCAGCATTTATGCTTTAATTGCAGTGTGCAGGTAGAAAAACAATTGAACTGGGGGAAAATAGAAAATGTATTTTTCTACTATGGTCAACATAAACTGATACTAGTTGGAAGACTAATCTGACCTCCTATCAGCACTCTGAATTTATATTATAGCAGTAATGAATGGCCATATTCTGACAGAATGACATGAAAAGAACGGTTTGCTTGCACCCAAAAGATGTCTTTCATTAAATGCAATGAAGAAATACCTGCATATAGGGTATCATTATAAAATCACATGGTCAAGATAAAGAGTAATTTTTTTATTTTATTTGGACTTTTAGACACTGAAATTTCTTAAATACTTTGCAGTATTTCTCCTCTTAACCTAATATACAGATCAGCAGCAACAAGTGGATCTCCTGGGGCATCTCGTTCATTTTCTACCATAAGCAGACAACAAAGACTGTTTCATTGCAGGGATATTGACCTTTTGGCATGCACTCTTCCATACACAGTGATCTCATCCACACACAGTGATCTCATCCACAAAAATAGGGTTCAGTCCATCCTCTGGAAACGAATACATCGCTGCATCTGTGCCTTGGTCATGATCTCTTGTTGGACAAAGGCTAGTCTGACTGAATCTTCCTTCTAAACAGCCCAAGTTTTTTACAAATTCTCTTTAGAGTTCGAACACTTCTAATAGTCTGATTAATATGTGCTGAAGTTAGAAATATTACTTTGTTACCGAAAGAAAGTTTGAAGAACAGTCTGATTTTCATTTCAGGCACCGTTTCTCTCACTTTGAGAGGTGAACTTTTTGCAGAAGCGAGCTTCTTCCATTATTGTAACCTTTTTTGCATCATGGACCGGTTTATGTTTGACAATATTTTCATGGACCTGCCTTTAAGGTGTTGTGGATAAATACAACAAAATAAAACCAGTACCAGTACCAAAAACAAAGATTTATTCATAACACACAGAAAAAGAACCAGGGAAACCGAGTTAATGAAAAAAACAATTAAAAAAATTATGTTAAACTGTGATAAAAACCCTGAAAATCATAAATTTCACACAGGAGCCTCAACTCTCGCGGCCTGGTACCAAAAGACTCATGGACCCCCACCGGTTTATTTATGTCGTTATGCCCAACCTGGGACATTCTGCATTTCTATTGGTTGTGTGAACAAATGTCACATCACTCTGAGGTCAAAGTTTAAGGCAGCAGTACTCCCCAACCAGTACAGAGTGGAACACAAATGTGACTCTCCTGTTCCCAAGCAAAGACCAGTACTATTGTGAGATTTTGTAGTTCAAACAGATTTTATCATTTAAAGGTAGAACAACATTGGGACAGGTGCACCAAAAAAACAACAATTAAATAAACAAATAAACAAATAAACAAAAAGTCTCTCACGTGCCTAAACTAAACACATGAAAAGCTGTTAAAGGAAAAAGGATTCCTATCCCTGCAGGTACTGGGACTGCTTTTCAGACATATTATGCATACAATGTATAGAAGTAAAAAAAGTAAAAATTTATTTATATACTGTAGCACCTTTCAAGATAAAAATCACAAAGTGCTACATAGAAGCTAAAACATAAAAATAAAAATCAACCGAAGCAGTTTTAAAAAGATGAGTTTTTAGCTGTTTTTTTTTTTTTTTTTGGAAACATCTTGGGGGCTTAAAGGAAATATATAACTGAATATCATCTGCATAGTAGTGATACGAAATGTCCTTAAAAGTGCTCAATAAGTACTGAAGAGGAAGTAAATACAACAAAAACAATAGAGGCCCCAAAACTGAACCTTGTGGCACACCATAGGCAGGAAAAGTAGAAGAAGAACTGTACTTAGAGGTAGCCACAGAAAAGGATCGTTCATGCAAATAAGATTTGAATGAGTCCAAAGCAGACCCAGCCTACCCAGTGTCTCAGCCTATCTAGCAGAATATGATGGTCCACAGTATCAAAGGCAGAGGTCAGGTCCAACATCAACAAAATGGAGCATTCTCCTGCATTACATCTCATCAAAATGCCGTTGGAGACTCTAAGAAGTGCAGTTTCAGTAAAGTGAGCTCTACGAAAGCCAGATTGGAATTTATCCAGAATGTTGTATTCATCTAAAACAGCTATAAGCTGTTTAGCCACTGTCTGTGAAGGTTCTCAGTCATCCAGGTCATCATAGTCTAAGGAGCTTGGAAAGAAAAGCGTCTGGACTTCTTTAAGTTACTTGAAGACGTTTCACCTCTCATCCAAGAAGCTTCTTCACTTCTAAGGTCAAATGGTGGAGAGTCCCAGATTTAAACCCAGTGGGAGTTTACCCCAAAGAGGGACAAAGGACCCCTGATGATCCTCTACCTAATCACATGAGCAAAGGTGTGAAATCGGGTGTGGGTCACAATCAGCCAGGGTTTCGGGTGAGCTCATTGTGAAACCTGGCCCCAACCTATCGTGTGATTTCCTGAGGTCAGATGGCCCAGGGTGTGAGTGGAAGGATCTCAAAACGGGATTATACAGTTGGTGTTGTAAGCTACTGTGTTCACTCTGTTCAAAGATGGTCGCTCACAGTGGACATAAATGGCTTCATTTATGTCCACGCTCATTAATGGCTCTCTGTCCAAAATGTGAACATTGGCATCCTCAAAGAGTGTCCTTTATCCTTAAGATGCAGATGGACTGCTGAGTCTTGTCCTGTGGAGGTGGCTCTTCTGTGTTGTGCCATGCGCTTGT
>NW_024582622.1:629246-630617 GCF_018398535.1 Haplochromis burtoni
CCTGTCCTCCAAGGAGCTGTCTTCTTGTAGCCGTTTTCTGACAGTCTCCACGGCCTCCGTGGTGGGTATGCAAGTGAAGAGAGAGACTACATCAAAGGACACCATGGTTTCATCTGGATCCAGGGTAAGTTTCTGGACCTTGTCGGTGAAGTCGGTGGAGTTCTTTTTTTTTTTTTTTTTGTGGCTCGTGGAGATAAATTCCCCATGTTTTACATAACTGTTTTGCATTTTTTAAGTTATAGTTCTTTTTTTTTTTTTTTTGTAATTGAAGTCTTTATTTGTTTTTAACATTTAACAACATGAAAACATAAACAAAACAACAAACAAAACAACAACAGAAAAGAAACAAAAAAAGAAAAGAAAAGACAGCTTCCAATCCCATGGTTAATTCACCTTTGTATTTTGGGTCTATTTTCAATACTTATTATCGGTACACCCGCAAAAAAAAGGACAATAAAATCAAATTCTTAAGTTATTCCATTACTGAGTGCCTACACAAACATACAATGCAGCAAGCCTAAAATTTAACTAAAGATAATTGCCCTGACCAAATTAATTCTAACCATCTCAGCCAAAAACACGTCCCCATGATTTGTTAAAACCCTCCCTATCATCATTAATCCTAGCCAAGAATTTTTCATACGACACCATTTTCAGCATATTTTCTTTCCACCTATTATATTCTGGAGGAGATGGTTCCTTCCATACACTGAGAATAACTCGAGCCGCTGCGATCACCCCCACCTTTATAACCACAAAGTCATATTTTGAAACCCCAGGTAACACCGACCGATCCCCTAATAAGCACAGTCTTGGTGACGGGGGTATCATCAAACCAATCCACCTTCCTATTTTGTCCAATACTTTTTGCCAAAAGGGATAAACTTTCTCACATTCCCAAAAAGCATGCATAAATGTCCCTGGATCTGAACTACATTTCCAGCATATATTACTGGGACTGATTCCCATTCTATAAAGTTTGGACGGAGTGAAGTACCATCTGTGTATTAATTTGTACTGAGTAAATTTACCCCTGGCCTCTCTTATCAGAGAATGACAAGATTCTACACCAGTCTTCTTTAGAAATTGCACAACTCAGATCTCTCTGCCATATAATCCTCAAGTTTTCACATATCTCTTTTTTTGGATTGTTAAACAGTTTGTAGAAAACAGCTGCTCTATGTGCTGTACTGGACAATTCTAAAAACTCCACCACCATATTTGAGCTTTGAGTAAATTTTCCTTTGGTAACACAATCCCTTATTTGTAAATATTTCCAAAAATTACATTCTCTTATCCAACCATATTTTTGGGTTAAGTCGGTGGAGTTCTTGATGTGATGTGGGGTGTTCCCCACAAGAGGTGCTAGGA
>NW_024582622.1:630642-638678 GCF_018398535.1 Haplochromis burtoni
ACGAGTGGCTCCAGCAGATCCCAGGAACAACAGCGCAGTCCTGGGAACAGCTAAGATACTGCGCAGGACCTTCATGCTCCCAGGCCTCTGGTAGAGGACCCGAGCTTGGAGGACAGACCGCCTGCAAGATGTGTGCAAGTGATCCTAAATATAACTTAAGGAACAGTAGCTAGAATATTCATTGATTCCAAATGTATTTTTATAACCCTCTCGTTTATGCAACCATGACTCTACGAGGCAAGCCAAAAATGAAGGGAAAAGTGCTTAAAGTTAGCTGTTGGCACCCCACTTCTTCTTTGTCTTTATCCAGGGATAAAATAGAAAGTTCAGACTCACAGTAGGCACCAGTCTGCCACCTACTGGCAGCCAGCTCTTTACAAGCTGTTTCTGTTTATGCTTATTACACAGAAACTACCACAGGTGTTTCCAGGTAATAATTTAAGTTTGCTTTAATAGGTTATTAATATGTTATTAAATAGAGACAGTTTTGCATTTTGCAACTGTTTCCTGCTTATTACACAGAAACTACCTAACTAACCCTGACCCTCTTCCTCATTATCCTGCTATTAGCACTTAATACAGGTCCCAGCTTTGGGACCCTTATTATGCAATTACATAAATTTCAGTGTAATCTTACTCAACTGTAACCATGGTTGTGACCATGATATTACTTTGATATTAAGTGGTTATTACTTTGGTACTCTGAAACTGAACTGGATTTTCACATGGGTAAATGATTATAAGAGCTTTGTTTCAATATAGTCACAATATTCAGCTTTGTCAAGCAACGTCAGCATTTATGCTTTAATTGCAGTGTGCAGGTAGAAAAACAATTGAACTGGGGGAAAATAGAAAATGTATTTTTCTACTATGGTCAACATAAACTGATACTAGTTGGAAGACTAATCTGACCTCCTATCAGCACTCTGAATTTATATTATAGCAGTAATGAATGGCCATATTCTGACAGAATGACATGAAAAAAACGGTTTGCTTGCACCCAAAAGATGTCTTTCATTAAATGCAATGAAGAAATACCTGCATATAGGGTATCATTACTATCAAATCACGTTATCAAGATAAAGAGAAATATTTTGTATTTATTTGTACATTTACACACTGAAGTTTCCTTAAATACTTTGCAGTATTTCTTCTCTTAACCTAATGTACAGATCCGCAGCACCAAGTGGATCTCCTGGGGCATCCCATTCATTTTCTACCATAAGCAGACAACACAGTTCAAAGACTGTTTCATCACAGGGGTGTTGACCTTTTGGGCTACACTCTTCCATACACAGTGATCTCATCCACACACAGTGATCTCATCCACAAAAATAGGGTTCAGTCCATCCTCTGGAAACGAATAACCTTGCATCTGTCCATTTGTCATGATCTCTTGTTGGACAAAGGCTAGCACTTCCTCCAAGTTTGATTGATTCTTCCTTCTAAAAAGCCCAAGTCTTTTACAAATTCTCTTTAGAGTTCGAACACTTATAATTGTCTGATGACTATGTGCTGAAGTTAGAAATATTACTTTGTTACCGAAAGAAAGTTTGAAGAACAGTCTGATTTTCATTTCAGGCACCGTTTCTCTCACTTTGAGAGGTGAACTTTTTGCAGAAGCGAGCTTCTTCCATTATTGTAACCTTTTTTGCATCATGGACCGGTTTATGTTTGACAATATTTTCATGGACCTGCCTTTAAGGTGTTGTGGATAAATACAACAAAATAAAACCAGTACCAGTACCAAAAACAAAGATTTATTCATAACACACAGAAAAAGAACCAGGGAAACCGAGTTAATGAAAAAAACAATTAAAAAAATTATGTTAAACTGTGATAAAAACCCTGAAAATCATAAATTTCACACAGGAGCCTCAACTCTCGCGGCCTGGTACCAAAAGACTCATGGACCCCCACCGGTTTATTTATGTCGTTATGCCCAACCTGGGACATTCTGCATTTCTATTGGTTGTGTGAACAAATGTCACATCACTCTGAGGTCAAAGTTTAAGGCAGCAGTACTCCCCAACCAGTACAGAGTGGAACACAAATGTGACTCTCCTGTTCCCAAGCAAAGACCAGTACTATTGTGAGATTTTGTAGTTCAAACAGATTTTATCATTTAAAGGTAGAACAACATTGGGACAGGTGCACCAAAAAAACAACAATTAAATAAACAAATAAACAAATAAACAAAAAGTCTCTCACGTGCCTAAACTAAACACATGAAAAGCTGTTAAAGGAAAAAGGATTCCTATCCCTGCAGGTACTGGGACTGCTTTTCAGACATATTATGCATACAATGTATAGAAGTAAAAAAAGTAAAATTTTATTTATATAGCACCTTTCAAGATAAAAATCACAAAGTGCTTCACAGAAGCTAAAACCTAAAAATAAAAATCAACTAAAAGCAAGTTTAAAAAGATGGGTTTTTAGCTGTTTTTTTTTTTTTTTAAACATCTGCAGCTTAAAGGAGATATAACTGAATATCATCTGCATAGCAGTGATACGAAATGTCCTTAAAAGTGCTCAATAAGTGTTGAAGAGGAAGTAAATACAGTAAGAACAATAAAGGCCCCAAAACTGAACCTTGTGGCACACCATAGGCAAGAAAAGTAGAAGAGGAACTGTACTTAGAGGTAGCCACAGAAAAGGATCGTTCATGCAAATAGGATTCAAACCAGTCCAAAGCAGCCCCTGATATACCCACCCAGTGTCTCAGCCTATCTAGCAGAATATGATGGTCCACAGTATCAAAGGCGGAGGTCAGGTCCAACATCAACAGAACGGAGCATTCTCCTGCATCACATCTCATCAAAATGTCGTTGGAGACTCTAAGAAGTGTAGTTTCAGTAGAGTGAGCTCTACGAAAGCCAGATTGGAATTTATCCAGAATGCTGTATTCATCTAAAACAGCTATAAGCTGCTTAGCCACTGTCTGTGAAGGTTCTCAGTCATCCAGGTCATCATAGTCTAAGGAGCTTGGAAAGAAAAGCGTCTGGACTTCTTTAAGTTACTTGAAGACGTTTCACCTCTCATCCGAGAAGCTTCTTCAGTTCTAAGGTCAAATGGTGGAGAGTCCCAGATTTAAACCCAGTGGGAGTTTACCCCAAAGAGGGACAAAGGACCCCTGATGATCCTCTACCTAATCACATGAGCAAAGGTGTGAAATCGGGTGTGGGTCACAATCAGCCAGGGTTTCGGGTGAGCTCATTGTGAAACCTGGCCCCAACCTATCGTGTGATTTCCTGAGGTCAGATGGCCCAGGGTGTGAGTGGAAGGATCTCAAAACGGGATTATACAGTTGGTGTTGTAAGCTACTGTGTTCACTCTGTTCAAAGATGGTCGCTCACAGTGGACATAAATGGCTTCATTTATGTCCACGCTCATTAATGTCCTCTCTGTCCAAAATGTGAACATTGGCATCCTCGAAAGAGTGTCCTTTATCCTTAAGATGCAGATGGACTGCTGAGTCTTGTCCTGTGGAGGTGGCTCTTCTGTGTTGTGCCATGCGCTTGTGAAGTGGCTGTTTGGTCTCTCCAATGTAGAGGTCTGAGCATTCCTCGCTGCACTGTACAGCATACACCACATTGTTAAGTTTGTGTTTTGGCGTTTTGTCTTTCGGGTGAACCAGTTTCTGTCTGAGCGTGTTGCTGGGTCTGAAATACACTGGGATGTCATGCTTGGAGAAAACTCTCCTGAGTTTCTCTGATACACCGGCTACATAGGGGATGACAATGTTGTTGCGTCTGTCCTTCTTATCCTCCCTCGCTGGTGTCTGGTCTTCTTTTCTGTGCCTCTTTGCTGACTTTAAGAACGCCCATTTAGGATAGCCGCACGTTTTGAGTGCTTCCTTTACATGTGTGTGTTCCTTCTTTTTTCCTTCAGGCTTAGAGGGAACATGTTCTGCCCGGTGGTGTAGGGTCCTAATTACTCCAAGTTTGTGTTCCAGAGGGTGATGGGAGTCAAAGAGGAGGTACTGGTCCGTGTGTGTGGGCTTCCGGTAAACTTCGATGTTGAGTTTGCCGTTCTCTTCAATGTGCACAGCGCAGTCCAGGAAAGGCAAACAGTCGTCCTTTGTGTCTTCCCTGGTGAACTTGATGTTTTTATCCACAGCGTTAATGTGCGCAGTGAAGGATTCCACTTCTTGTGTCTTGATTTTGACCCAGGTGTCGTCCACATATCTGTACCAGTGGCTGGGTACTCTTCCTTTGAAAGAGCCAAGAGCCTTCCTTTCCACTTCCTCCATGTAAAGGTTGGCTACAATAGGTGACACGGGGGAGCCCATGGCACAGCCATGTTTTTGTCTGTAAAAGCCTTCGTTGTATTTGAAATATGTAGTGGTGAGGCAGAGGTCTAACAGTGTGCAGATCTGATCGGGTGTGAAGTTGGTCCTGTCCTCCAAGGAGCTGTCTTCTTGTAGTCGTTTTCTGACAGTCTCCACGGCCTCCGTGGTGGGTATGCAAGTGAAGAGAGAGACTACATCAAAGGACACCATGGTTTCATCTGGATCCAGGGTAAGTTTCTGGACCTTGTCGGTGAAGTCGGTGGAGTTCTTTTTTTTTTTTTTTTGTAATTGAAGTCTTTATTTGTTTTTAACATTTAACAACATGAAAACAAACAAAAACAACAAACAAAACAACAACAGAAAAAGAAACAAAAAAGAAAAGAAAAGACAGCTTCCAATCCCATGGTTAATTCACCTTTGTATTTTGGGTCTATTTTCAATACTTACTATCGGTACACCCGCAAAAAAAAGGACAATAAAATCAAATTCTTAAGTTATTCCATTACTGAGTGCCTACACAAACATACAATGCAGCAAGCATAAAATTTAACTAAAGATAATTGCCCTGACCAAATAAATTCCAACCATCTCAGCCAAAAACACGTCCCCATGATTTGTCAAAACCCTCCCTATCATCATTAATCCTAGCCAAGAATTTTTCATACGACACCATTTTCAGCATATTTTCTTTCCACCTATTATATTCTGGAGGAGATGGTTCCTTCCATACACTGAGAATAACTCGAGCCGCTGCGATCACCCCCACCTTTATAACCACAAAGTCATATTTTGAAACCCCAGGTAATACTGACCGATCCCCTAATAAGCACAGTCTTGGTGACAGGGGTATCATCAAACCAATCCACCTTCCTATTTTGTCCAATACTTTTTGCCAAAAGGGATAAACTTTCCCACATTCCCAAATAGCATGCATAAATGTCCCTGGATCTGAACTACATTTCCAGCATACATTACTGGGACTGATTCCCATTCTATAAAGTTTGGACGGAGTGAAGTACCATCTGTGTATTAATTTATACTGAGTAAATTTACCCCTGGCCTCTCTTATATATTTATCAGAGAATGACAAAATTCTACACCAGTCTTCTTTAGAAATTGCACAACTCAGATCTCTCTGCCATATAATCCTCAAGTTTTCACATATCTCTTTTTTTGGATTGTTAAACAGTTTGTAGAAAACAGCTGCTCTATGTGCTGTACTGGACAATTCTAAAAACTCCACCACCATATTTGAGCTTTGAGTAAATTTTCCTTTGGTAATACAATCCCTTATTTGTAAATATTTCCAAAAATTATTTTCTCTTATCAACCATATTTTTGGGTTAAGTCGGTGGAGTTCTTGATGTGATGTGGGGTGTTCCCCACAAGAGGTGCTAGGACGGTAGCAAGGTGTTTCGAGATGTTGTAAGTGGCTGAGTTTATGCTACTGACTATGGGTCTGAGTGGGACCCCTTCCTTGTGGATCTTAGGAAGTCCATAAATGCAGGGTATGGCATCCCCTGGATAAAGTGATATGTAAGGCGGTCAATGATTTTGTCCTTTTCAAGGTCTTGAAGGTAAGCTATAACTTTCTTTTTGTAGCTGCTTGTGGGGTCTCGCTTTAAGGCTTCGTAGGTATTGTCGTCACTGAGGAGAGTAGTGATCTTTGCATGGTAATCTGTAGTGTTTAGGACCACGGTGCATCTTCCCTTATCAGCTGGTAAAACAGTGATGTTGTGGTCTTTGCTCAGGGAAGCGACGGCCTTCTTTTCCTGTATTGTGAGGTTGGATGGAGGGACTTTGGCACTGGAGAGCGTGGCTGAGACTTTCATCCTGATTTGCTCTGCTTCTGTCTGTGATAATTTATTAATCCGTATGGCAGATTCTGTGGCTGTGATGAGGTCCACTATGGGCAACTGTTGTGGAGAAATGGCAAAATTGAGTCCTTTGGCTAATACTCTCTTTTCAGGTTCAGTGAGATTCTGTCTGAAAAGTTCTTACCCATTTCTCCTGACTGTCTTCAGGTGTGTTTTCTTCTCTGAGTTGTGTAGGTTCAGAATGAGGAGTGTGTGTTTTTGAAAGCAAGGTGTGGAATTTCCTGCGTTGTCTTTCTTTTCCTTTAGAGTGTTGGGCCCGCTGAGCCTTGTCCACAAACTTGTAAACCTCTTCTAAAATAGGAGAGGGTTTCCAGTTCCTGCAGGGTCTGGCTATTCTTGCTCTGTAGGGCATTTATAGTGAAATGGACCTGTCTTATCCTTTCACTTAGAAGCTGATTTTGTGCTCTCCGTAGAATCAAGTCTGCTCTGTATCCCCTGATAGTGGATCCAAGACGCAAACTCTTAGGAACAACTCTGCTTTGTCTGACTTACCTTAACCACTACCTTTTCTAAATTTTGAAATTGGTCTGTAGCTACTGAGAAGAGAAGCATCAAGCATAGATTTTTTTTAACAACGGTGAATAACAGCAGTCTTACAATAAACAGGGACCTGACCAGAAATCAGTAAGGTATTGATAATTGTAAGCACACAGGGACCGATAGACTGAAAAGTTATCTAATGGGCTTCTTTTGATGCCCCCCCACAACACTGCACTCCCTGGTACTCACATAGAACACAGGCTGGTTGGATTCAGGAAGTAGGCAGAGCCCAGATGGTCTTGTCTCAAAGTTGACGCCTCCAGTCTTCAAAATGGCCATATGCCATCTAGTGCACTTAATTGAAAACACAGAAGCACCACCACCCTGAGGCAGGCGAGAGTGAACACAGAACACAATACAAAAGATATGACCTGGGTCATAACACAGGTCTTAAAGAGAACAGTAGTGGACAGTGTGGAAGAGAGAGCCGCTTGTTTCCAGTCCTACAGTAAGAACCTTGAGGCCTGAGACATCTGTTATGGACTGGCCAACTGGCTCCAAGCTTCAGCACAAAGCTCTATTGTTGTCGTCCGTGTAGTAAGAGATAAATTTAGTGTTTTTGTTTTCCATTTGGCACGTCGCTGTGTCCCCTAAACAGATGCTGTTTAACTGTATTTATTACACAGCTGTACAGATGTAATTTGTGGACTGGCTCCATGTGAGCTGTGCATGGTTCTAAATTAGTCCCAAACATGAAGCACATCTCAGCTTTGGATTAAAACTGGCCACACACACACTCGGCCACAGCTGAAATAAATAGATTGTTCTACTTGATAGACACATTTTGTGAGATTTTACATGTTGTTAACACTATTCCTGCAATAATGTAACAACTCTGATGAGCAATGTTGACATATGTTATAATGGTATAATCTTTTATAATAAATGGGATTATTTGATTCTGAACGATAATTCAACAAATATGACACAGACTGCTGTCGTACCAGCTACCATTTTGCTTAGTTTTTTGCAACCTCGTGTAGTTTGTTAAGCAGAGTATTTTAACACAACTATCTGTACTTCTACTTATGTGAGCAAAGTCTGTACTTTTTTACACTTGAGATGTGTCAAGTTTAAAGATTTTTTTAATAAATACTGTAGGAAAACTCTGTAAAAAAAATACGGTATAATGCACTGTATAAATGTGAAGGGATTTTTTGTAATAGTCATTTACAAGTATTTTTCAAAATTTTCTTAATTACTAAAATGCATTGTGGAAGCACGACCCCAAAAGGCGGGAAAGTGAAAGAGTGTTTTAATTAAGAAAGAATTGTTAATTTATTTGATATCTGGTTTAGAGATGGACCGATCCGATATTACGTATCGGT
>NW_024582622.1:640022-641297 GCF_018398535.1 Haplochromis burtoni
CAGTTAATTTAGGAATATTTTACTGACTCTTTTAAAAAAGCAACTTTATTTAGGTTTAACATGACAGACGCGTTCCATCTGAGTTAATATAAAATAATTTTTTGCTATGATATCACCAGATTTCCCCTCCAGTGGCTGGACCAGTTTTCATAAATATTACACTTAAATGTCTGTTTCTCTCTGGGTTTTAAACAGCTGCGACTGCTAGCTAATAAGCTAAAGCCAGTGATGTAAGTAACAGGGAAAAATAAAAACCTCATGGTTCTATTGATGTAGAGATAGAAAGGGATCATTTGAGGACTTTAATAAGTTCTAAAATAATACTTATATTTTACAGTTACCACTACTGTAAACTTAAGGGTTTTAGGCAAAGTTACACTAACCCTAGTTTTAGCCTCAGATCTTCTTGGTTGATGCTAACAAATGCTAATGTTAGCTTAGATGTAAGCTAAAGTAAAGACTTTTAGCTGACTGACCAGCATAGACTAATTTGGTGGGTAACTGACTACACTGGTAAGATTATTAATAATGTAATTTAACAAATGTTTACTTGGATTCATTGATGAAGTGAATGCAAGTCAGTAATCAAAGGTGAGTTGCCATAACTGACTTCATTGGTATATATTTTTCATAACATAATTGGTGATATAAGTTACAAGCAAAAAACAAAAAAAACAAAAACGATTTTAAATTTTTTTGTAGTTTATTGCACTTTTTTGCAATTTATGTAATTAATATGGACTTAATGCAGACATATTATTAAAATTTGGGCTATAATGGTTGTATTGATGTATAGCAACTTGAAATGCTCCAAAAAATGGCTCCACAGCATGTAAAAATATACTATAAGCTCTGGCGGACTTAGTTCTATGGTAGGTCTTAAAGGGTTAAGGAGAAACTGGAGTGGCAAAAGAAGAGAATTGAAGAACTGGAAGGAGAGAGAGATTTTCTCCGAAGTCAGCTATCATCCCTTACAAGTATGAAACTAGACTTGTTCCATGAACATTGTTTTTATTTTACAGTCTTCAAATAAACATTAGATAATTTATCAATCCCAGTGAAGTTCCCTTATTGTCATTGTGTTGATTAAAAGATTTTAGTCAGTTAACTTTAAGTGTTGTGCTAGTTCATTCCTAAAGAGATCTGGTTCCAAATTCAGTTCAGCCAGGTCTAACTTGATTGATTCAATTTCATAGTTCATAAGATCATAACTCCAACTTGAACTAGTAATGTAACAGCCTTACAATCAGAATTAATATAGGTTTATATATATAT
>NW_024582622.1:646468-657006 GCF_018398535.1 Haplochromis burtoni
TATATAAAAAAAAAAAAAACACCCAGCACGCCCCTGCAGGCGGTTTATCCTTCAAGCTCGGGTCCTCTACCAGAGGCCTGGGAGCTTGAGGGTCCTGCGCAGTATCTTAGCTGTTCCCAGGACTGCGCTCTTCTGGACAGAGATCTCCGATGTTGTTCCCGGGATCTGCTGGAGCCACTCGCCTAGCTTGGGAGTCACCGCACCTAGTGCTCCGATTACCACGGGGACCACCGTTACCTTCACCCTCCACATCCTCTCGAGCTCTTCTCTGAGCCCTTGGTATTTCTCCAGCTTCTCGTGTTCCTTCTTCCTGATATTGCTGTCATTCGGAACCGCTACATCGATCACTACGGCCGTCTTCTTCTGTTTGTCTACCACCACTATGTCCGGTTGGTTAGCCACCACCATTTTGTCCGTCTGTATCTGGAAGTCCCACAGGATCTTAGCTCGGTCATTCTCCACCACCCTTGGGGGCATCTCCCATTTTGACCTCGGGACTTCCAGGTTATACTCGGCACAGATGTTCCTGTACACTATGCCGGCCACTTGGTTATGGCGTTCCATGTATGCCTTGCCTGCTAGCATCTTGCACCCTGCTGTTATGTGCTGGATTGTCTCTGGGGCATCTTTACACAGCCTGCACCTGGGGTCTTGCCTGGTGTGATAGACCCCAGCCTCTATGGATCTTGTGCTCAGAGCTTGTTCTTGTGCTGCCATGATTAGTGCCTCTGTGCTGTCTTTCAGTCCAGCTTTGTCCAGCCACTGGTAGGATTTCTGGATATCAGCCACCTCCTCTATCTGCCGGTGGTACATACCGTGCAGGGGCCTGTCCTTCCATGATGGTTCCTCGTCTCCCTCCTCTTTCTTGGGTTTCTGCTGCCTGAGGTATTCACTGAGCACTCGGTCAGTTGGGGCCATCTTCCCAATGTATTCTTGGATGTTCGTTGTCTCATCCTGGACTGTGGTGCTGACACTCACCAGTCCCCGGCCCCCTTCCTTCCGCTTAGCGTACAGCCTCAGGGTGCTGGACTTGGGGTGAAACCCTCCATGCATGGTAAGGAGCTTTCTTGTCTTTATGTCAGTGGCTTCTATCTCCTCCTTTGGCCAGCCTATTACCCCAGCAGGGTACCTGATCACGGGCAGGGCGTACGTGTTGATGGCCCGGATCTTGTTCTTACCATTCAGCTGACTCCTCAGGACTTGCCTGACCCTCTGCAGGTACTTGGTGGTTGCAGCTTTTCTAGCGGCCTCTTCATGGTTCCCATTCGCCTGCGGGATCCCCAGGTACTTGTAACTGTCCTCTATGTCTGCAATGTTGCCTTCTGGTAGTTCAATCCCCTCAGTTCTGACTACCTTCCCTCTCTTTGTTACCATTCGACTACACTTCTCCAGTCCGAACGACATTCCAATGTCATTGCTGTATAGCCTGGTAGTGTGGATCAGTGAATCGATGTCTCGTTCACTCTTGGCATACAGCTTGATGTCATCCATGTACAGGAGGTGGCTGACAACTGCTCCGTTCCGTAGTCGGTATCCGTAGCCAGTATCTGTAGCCAGTTTCGGTTAGCCATTCCGGGTGTCTCTCGTTAACTAGCAGCTGGTTCATTTGTGCTGCCAGACGCTCGTGGAGTGCAGTCAGCTTCTTTAGCCAGTAGGCGTGAACCATGTCGGGCCCTGGTGCTGTCCAACTCTTCATACTGGAGACCCTTTCTTGGATATCTGCCACTGTGATGGTTACTGGACCCTGTTCAGGGAGGTCGCTGTGGTCTGCCCTCAGATCCACTAGCCACTGAGCATTGCCGTTATGGGTTGCGTCCTTCTCCCATATGCTCTTCCAGTATTGCTCCGTCTCCAGCCTTGGTGGTGCTGTTCTCTTATTGTTCCCTTGCCACTGAGAGTACACCTTTGCTGGTTCTGTGGAGAACAGCTGGTTTATTCTCCTGCCTTCTATCTCTCTGGTGTACCTCCTCAAGCGGCTGGCCAAGGCTGTGAGTCTTTGCTTGGCAGTTTCCAAGGCCTCAGGTATGGACAGCTTGCTGTATTTCTTATGCACCTTCTTTGTCGCACCTTTCTGCAACTCCGTTAGTTGGCTAACCTCCCTCCGTGCTACTTTGATCTTGCCCTCTAGCCTCCTTCTCCATGGAGGGTACTGCCCCTTGTGGCTGTTCAACTTGTAGCCAAGCATCTCACTGATCACTGCTGCCGTATTGTAGATCAGCTTGTTAGTGTCGGTAATCGTGGTTGTAGGTATTGTCCGTAGTGCTGCATTAACATCATCTAGCAGACCTTCTGAGGGTACTTCACGTAATCTTGGTAACCGGCTACGGGGGATCCAGGTTTCAAGCTTGGCCATGATCCTATTTTTCAGGTCAGTTCCTCTCGCACTCAACGATCCTTCTCCTATCGCACTTGGGGCTATGTACCCAATCTCGGGTGGGGGTGATGATATCTCCCCCCTGACCTGGCGTCCTGACTCCTCCTTGCCGTAGCATTTGTGTTGTACCTCGTCAATCTCTAGCTGTGAGAGCAGTCCCTTCTTTCGAATGTTGGAACACTGAGCTACTAGTTGTTTCGCCGTCACCGAAAGCACTGTATCGAACGGTTCAATATCGATACGAATATCGTTGCACCCCTAATATATATGCGCTTTCAAAACCAAGTTAACGCTGAAAGTACAAACATCACTAATGTCACACAACTTTGCCGACATGTGGCCAACAGCAATGTGCCGTATTTTGCGGCAAAATTATCCACACCCACCCGCTATGAATTGTGGGATATATGGGACCACGAAGCGTGCACCGGACCACGCTTGATATTTGGGAAAATCAATGGCGCATTTGGAGTATGATTTGAAGTACATTTCGGATTGGGACAGCCGTCGTCACGTGGCGGTGACGTAATCGCACTTAAAATGCGTACTTCAAGCGTGCAGACCCCGAATTGGGACACAGCCATAGAGCAAGCGATTCACTCAGGACTCACTAACCCCCTCCCTCCTGTGCTGAATCATAGAGCGAACGAATCACTCACTCACTCACTCACCCCCTCCCTCCTGGCTCACAGCTTCTTCTTCTTCTTGGTTGGCAACCAATGTTAAGGCGCATTACCGCCCCCTGGCTCACAGCTCAGTGGACATTTAGATGAGAAAATATATATTTGACACATTTAAGGAAAATACTAATAAAATAAAAATAAACAAAATAAATGTTTATTAAGCAATTTTGATAGGAAATTGCTTAATTTTAGAAATGTTTTTGCTCTTTTTTGCTCTATAAAATAGTTGTTTTCTTTTAGAATCATTCATCTTAGCAGTAGGATTTACATGAAAATGTACATTTTTTGAACTCTCTGGTCAACTGACTCAGTAAATCAAATGACTCAAAAAATCTGATTCATTTTGGTGAGTGACTCATTAAAACTCATTCAGTAAAAAGAATCAAATTTACTGCATGGCTCCCCGTTAAATTCAGAATCCACTTTAAGGTTTTGACCTTGACTTTCAGGGCTCTGCATGGACAAGCACCAACATATATAAGTGAACTTTTACATCCATACATTCCCAGCAGGTCCCTGAGGTCATGTGACCAGGGCTTGCTGGTTGTCCAAAACACAAGGCTGAAAACAAAAGGCGACAAAGCTTTTGTGACTGTGGCCCCCAGATTGTGGAACTCTCTCCCTTTGAGCCTGAGATCTGTGGACTCCGTGGTCGCTTTTAAAAAACAGCTAAAAACTCATCTTTTTAAACTTGCTTTTGGTTGATTTTTATTTTTAGGTTTTAGCTTCTGTGAAGCACTTTGTGATTTTTATCTTGAAAGGTGCTATATAAATAAAATTTTACTTACTTACTTTACACACGGGTGCTCACACACACAAACTACACCCTTTTTGGCTCCTACCTCAAAGCACACTGTGCGCTGTCGATCTTACGTGCTGCACAATAATGTTTAATATTTAGCATTTACTGTTATATTCCCATATATCATCGTGATGTTGTTTATTATATTGCTCTTTTTTTCTGCTTGTTTTCTCTTTTTTCTTTCTCAACAGGTGATCCAGGTGATTGATATATGTATTTTTTGTCTGCTTATTTTGTTGTTTTTTGTTTTTTGCCCTTTATCCCCGTCCCTCTTCCCCGCTGTTTTTCTTTCTCTCTTTCTTTCTCCCCTTTCTTTTCCCCAGTCAAGTCTGTTCCGTATTTAGCAAAGTGAAAATAAAATAAACAATAAAAGGTGAATCAAATAGACCATACGGCAAGGCTGGGATGGTCCATTTGGTAAAGTAAATCCGTTGGGCATCTTTCTTTGCCTTTAGACAATAATTCTGATGGCAAAAGAGCCAAACGGGACAGGCAAAAAAAAAAAAAAAAATTTATCTCTTTGCCCGTCGGCTTCCCGTGGCTGTCATGCGACCGGCTGTTGCACTTAATAATACAACAGCTTCTTGCCATTCTTTGTGTTTCTTTTTATCGCTGTGTGATTGTTTTCTTGTGAAAGCCAAATAATAGATCATGCCGCCAGTGGAGTTTCTTGTAACTCTTTCACCAGTCAGATGTAGCTATGCAGTCACATGACCAGTTATACACTATGGCAGGCAAAGTGGGAAGAGCCAAAACAAACTGACATTTCAACGTGAAAAAACTCATTTCGTCTAACCTGAGGAAATGTGCCCCGGTAAGTTTACTCTAAATTTCTTTTTAGCTGTGGTTAGGTAGATGTCTGGCTAATGTTGTGTCGAGCAACTTTTTGATGTGTCCTTAGTTCAACACACATAAATTAAATGGCTGAATTGCCACCTCAGCATGCAGTAAAGTATTTGCTAATTAACTAATAATTTTATTCTGGCGTGTTGCGGTGAGGACATGTTTAATAGTTTTAGGACACTGGGGAGGAGGATTGGACCTTGGCCTTGTCCACCTCTAACATGTGGAGAGCTCCGTCACATGACTGTGGGGATATGGAGGCGGTTTTCCTCATGCCCTGAGTTTGCTTAAACTAGAATTACATAATTTTTTCGGCACTACATTGTGGTGAGATAAGTTTGGGTGTTGTGTCCGCAGCTTCGGCCCTTTTAACTGCTCGCTGGTTAGCTAGCGTGAGCTATAAGCTAACAGCTAGCCTGGTTAATGAAGCTAGAGTTCCAAGCACATGAAAACACAGCTCATCTCTACTGCTTTAACTGTTAAATCAGAAGGCAGTACTGTGGTTGACAGGGGATTTCTAAGAATCGCCCCACAGTTCTTCAGCTGAGACACCCGAGTTAGAAAACACAAACACTGGAGTTGTCTTTACTTGCGAGGGCGGCCACAGAGCGCTCGTCCTCGCAGGAGGCACTCACGGACTCGCGCTCTGTCACTGTCTGCGTTCTTTATTTATACAAGCTTGTGTGTGTACAAAGGTAACAAAGTTATTCCAAGAACTTAGAGCTGAGGTTCCCCTTTTCTAAGTCTGTATGTTCTTAGAAAAGAGGAAGCTGTTAGATGCTAAATAAGTTTATCACACAAGAGTTCATGTAAAAAGTCACGTAGACATGTGGATTGCTTAGTGATCAATAAAAAACACATTTCATGTAGCTGATCATGCTATGTACAATTTTCTTCTGACAGTGGTTGACAGGGTTTATTATGTGAAACAGCAGCTTGTTTAGCTTAAACAGCCTGCGTTAGGAGGCTAGCTTCATCAGCCACCAGGAAACACTCGCAGATCGTCAATGCTATGGAGATGAAGATGCTCAGGTGGATGATGGGCTTAATCCGCGTGGATCGTGTGACTAATGAAGGCATTCGAAAACGACTCGGAGTTGTCCTGATGGAAAGGAAGATAAGGGAAGCGTGCCTATGGTCGCATGGACACGTCATGTGCAGTAAGGAGAATTTGGTGTCAAGAACAGCCCTCCGACTCGACCCTGGAGGCCGCTGACCGCAAGGAAAACTGTAAAAGCGGTGGATGGATACAAAGACCGAAGACATGAGTGCAGTGGCTCTCACCCCAGAGGAGACTCAAGACCGATCCAAATGGAGAAGACAGAGCCACGCAGCAGACCCCGTGCTGGGAAGATGCTAGGAAAGAGTGAGAGACACCAAACAAGTAGTCAGTAGCAGAGGAAGTTGTTTGGCAAGTTTTTCATGGATGCAAACCACATACTCTTATACTTAGCCCCAAATTCATTTTCCTTGCAATGTTTCATCATGTAAGAGGAAATAAACAGGCTTTCCAACAGTATAAGATTTATTTCCAAGAAGTATTTTTACAACAAAGAAATAATCAGCCCCCCAAAAATTTCTACAAGTTTAGAGTTTTTCACAGTTTTTTTCTTCGAGGTAAGTTCATCTATGACATTAAAATACAGGGAGTGGAGAATTATTAGGCAAGTTGTATTTTTGAGGAATAATTTTATTATTGAACAACAACCATGTTCTCAATGAACCCAAAAACCCATTAATATCAAAGCTGAATGTTTTTGGAAGTATATCCCCTCCTTGCCGTAGCATTTGTGTTGTACCTCGTCAATCTCTAGCTGTGAGAGCAGTCCCTTCTTTCGAATGTTGGAACACTGAGCTACTAGTTGTTTCGCCGTCACCGAAAGCACTGTATCGAACGGTTCAATATCGATACGAATATCGTTGCACCCCTAATATATATGCGCTTTCAAAACCAAGTTAACGCTGAAAGTACAAACATCACTAATGTCACACAACTTTGCCGACATGTGGCCAACAGCAATGTGCCGTATTTTGCGGCAAAATTATCCACACCCACAGCCGCGCTATGAATTGTGGGATATATGGGACCACGAAGCGTGCACCGGACCACGCTTGATATTTGGGGAAATCGACGGCGCATTTGGAGTATGCATTTGAAGTACATTTCGGATTGGGACAGCCGTCGTCACGTGGCGGTGACGTAATCGCACTTAAAATGCGTACTTCAAGCGTGCAGACCCCGAATTGGGACACAGCCATAGAGCAAGCGATTCACTCAGGACTCACTAACCCCCTCCCTCCTGTGCTGAATCATAGAGCGAACGAATCACTCACTCACTCACTCACCCCCTCCCTCCTGGCTCACAGCTTCTTCTTCTTCTTGGTTGGCAACCAATGTTAAGGCGCATTACCGCCCCCTGGCTCACAGCTCAGTGGACATTTAGATGAGAAAATATATATTTGACACATTTAAGGAAAATACTAATACAATAAAAATAAACAAAATAAATGTTTATTAAGCAATTTTGATAGGAAATTGCTTAATTTTAGAAATGTTTTTGCTCTTTTTTGCTCTATAAAATAGTGGTTTTCTTTTAGAATCACTCATCTTAGCAGTAGGACATACATGAAAATGTACATTTTTTGAACTCTCTGGTCAACTGACTCAGTAAATCAAATGATCCAAAAATCCGATTCATTTTGGTGAGTGACTCATTAAAACTCATTCAGTAAAAAGAATCAAATTTACCATCATTACTCCCCGTTAAATTCAGAATCCGCTTTAAGGTTTTGACCTTGACTTTCAGGGCTCTGCATGGACAAGCACCAACATATATAAGTGAACTTTTACATCCATACATTCCCAGCAGGTCCCTGAGGTCATGTGACCAGGGCTTGCTGGTTGTCCAAAACACAAGGCTGAAAACAAAAGGCGACAAAGCTTTTGTGACTGTGGCCCCCAGATTGTGGAACTCTCTCCCTTTGAGCCTGAGATCTGTGGACTCCGTGGTCGCTTTTAAAAAACAGCTAAAAACTCATCTTTTTAAACTTGCTTTTGGTTGATTTTTATTTTTAGGTTTTAGCTTCTGTGAAGCACTTTGTGATTTTTATCTTGAAAGGTGCTATATAAATAAAATTTTACTTACTTACTTTACACACGGGTGCTCACACACACAAACTACACCCTTTTTGGCTCCTACCTCAAAGCACACTGTGCGCTGTCGATCTTACGTGCTGCACAATAATGTTTAATATTTAGCATTTACTGTTATATTCCCATATATCATCGTGATGTTGTTTATTATATTGCTCTTTTTTTCTGCTTGTTTTCTCTTTTTTCTTTCTCAACAGGTGATCCAGGTGATTGATATATGTATTTTTTGTCTGCTTATTTTGTTGTTTTTTGTTTTTTGCCCTTTATCCCCGTCCCTCTTCCCCGCTGTTTTTCTTTCTCTCTTTCTTTCTCCCCTTTCTTTTCCCCAGTCAAGTCTGTTCCGTATTTAGCAAAGTGAAAATAAAATAAACAATAAAAGGTGAATCAAATAGACCATACGGCAAGGCTGGGATGGTCAATTTGGTAAAGTAAATCCGTTGGGCATCTTTCTTTGCCTTTAGACAATAATTCTGATGCAAAAGAACCAAACGGGACAGGCAAAAAAAAAAGAAAAAAAAATTCGATCTCTTTACCCGTCGGCTTCCCGTTGCTGTCATGCGACCGGCTGTTGCACTTAATAATACAACAGCTTCTTGCCATTCTTTGTGTTTCTTTTTATCGCTGTGTGATTGTTTTCTTGTGAAAGCCAAATAATAGATCATGCCGCCAGTGGAGTTTCTTGTAACTCTTTCACCAGTCAGATGTAGCTATGCAGTCACATGACCAGTTATACACTATGGCAGGCAAAGTGGGAAGAGCCAAAACAAACTGACATTTCAACGTGAAAAAACTCATTTCGTCTAACCTGAGGAAATGTGCCCCGGTAAGTTTACTCTAAATTTCTTTTTAGCTGTGGTTAGGTAGATGTCTGGCTAATGTTGTGTCGAGCAACTTTTTGATGTGTCCTTAGTTCAACACACATAAATTAAATGGCTGAATTGCCACCTCAGCATGCAGTAAAGTATTTGCTAATTAACTAATAATTTTATTCTGGCGTGTTGCGGTGAGGACATGTTTAATAGTTTTAGGACACTGGGGAGGAGGATTGGACCTTGGCCTTGTCCACCTCTAACATGTGGAGAGCTCCGTCACATGACTGTGGGGATATGGAGGCGGTTTTCCTCATGCCCTGAGTTTGCTTAAACTAGAATTACATAATTTTTTCGGCACTACATTGTGGTGAGATAAGTTTGTGGGTGTTGTGTCCGCAGCTTCGGCTGCCCTTTTGCTCGCTGGTTAGCTAGCGTGAGCTATAAGCTAACAGCTAGCCTGGTTAATGAAGCTAGAGTTCCAAGCACATGAAAACACAGCTCATCTCTACTGCTTTAACTGTTAAATCAGAAGGCAGTACTGTGGTTGACAGGGGATTTCTAAGAATCGCCCCACAGTTCTTCAGCTGAGACACCCGAGTTAGAAAACACAAACACTGGAGTTGTCTTTACTTGCGAGGGCGGCCACAGAGCGCTCGTCCTCGCAGGAGGCACTCACGGACTCGCGCTCTGTCACTGTCTGCGTTCTTTATTTATACAAGCTTGTGTGTGTACAAAGGTAACAAAGTTATTCCAAGAACTTAGAGCTGAGGTTCCCCTTTTCTAAGTCTGTATGTTCTTAGAAAAGTGGAAGCTGTTAAATGCTAAAAAAGTTTATCACACAAGAGTTCATGTAAAAGGTCACGTAGACATGTGGATTGCTTAGTGATCAATAAAAAACACATTTCATGTAGCTGATCATGCTATGTACAATTTTCTTCTGACAGTGGTTGACAGGGTTTATTATGTGAAACAGCAGCTTGTTTAGCTTAAACAGCCTGCGTTAGGAGGCTAGCTTCATCAGCCACCAGGAAACACTCGCAGATCGTCAATGCTATGGAGATGAAGATGCTCAGGTGGATGATGGGCTTAATCCGCGTGGATCGTGTGACTAATGAAGGCATTCGAAAACGACTCGGAGTTGTCCTGATGGAAAGGAAGATAAGGGAAGCGTGCCTATGGTCGCATGGACACGTCATGTGCAGTAAGGAGAATTTGGTGTCAAGAACAGCCCTCCGACTCGACCCTGGAGGCCGCTGACCGCAAGGAAAACTGTAAAAGCGGTGGATGGATACAAAGACCGAAGACATGAGTGCAGTGGCTCTCACCCCAGAGGAGACTCAAGACCGATCCAAATGGAGAAGACAGAGCCACGCAGCAGACCCCGTGCTGGGAAGATGCTAGGAAAGAGTGAGAGACACCAAACAAGTAGTCAGTAGCAGAGGAAGTTGTTTGGCAAGTTTTTCATGGATGCAAACCACATACTCTTATACTTAGCCCCAAATTCATTTTCCTTGCAATGTTTCATCATGTAAGAGGAAATAAACAGGCTTTCCAACAGTATAAGATTTATTTCCAAGAAGTATTTTTACAACAAAGAAATAATCAGCCCCCCAAAAATTTCTACAAGTTTAGAGTTTTTCACAGTTTTTTTCTTCGAGGTAAGTTCATCTATGACATTAAAATACAGGGAGTGGAGAATTATTAGGCAAGTTGTATTTTTGAGGAATAATTTTATTATTGAACAACAACCATGTTCTCAATGAACCCAAAAAACCCATTAATATCAAAGCTGAATGTTTTTGGAAGTAGTTTCTAGTTTGTTTTTAGTTTTAGCTATTTTAGGGGGATATCTGTGTGTGCAGGTGACTAT
>NW_024582622.1:658227-672494 GCF_018398535.1 Haplochromis burtoni
AATATGCTTAATTGGTAGTAGGCTTTCGAGCCTATACAGCTTGGAGTAAGACAACATGCATGAAGAGGATGATGTGGACAAAATACTCATTTGCCAAATAATTCTGCACTCCCTGTATAAAGTATATTGTGTTTATAGCTATTTGTAGCATCGGTGATACAGCATTTACTCACCCAACTCTTCATTTTTATCATGCAAAATAACCACAACTTGTTATTTTTTCCATACATGTAACCAAAACTTTTTCCCCAAAATCTATTGGAGACAATATATAAAATGAACAATATCTGTCTCAACATATGACATATTTATATATATTCATCTTTGACAACAACGTCTCTGAGATGTGCCCTGGTAAAGAAGATAGAAAGTTATATAACATTGAAATAAATGTACCTTGAATTTGGAGTGTAGCACAATCAACTGAATTAAATTCACCGCTGGTCATTTTTAGTATATTTCATATATTAGTATGGTTAATGTAGGCCCTGTTGTTTTATATTCTCAAAGTGAAATGACACTAGTTTCCTGAACTATGTTATTTGCTTATTATAAACTAATATTCACATTAGTTTTGGCTAAAGGGGCACAGCTTAACAAATCTTATTTTTACATGGCTGTGGTCTGTTGGCCTCAGATAGATTCCTTCATTTTTATCATGAAAAATAACAACATCTTGTTAATTTTCTGATATGTACCTATGAAACATATCAGTTTTCTTCAGTAAAAGTAAAAATAAAGAAAATGAAAAAGAAGAAAATAAAGTCAAGATTTCCACCCAACAAAACATCATGTAACGCTATAGTGTTGTGGTTGCTAGGCAACAGGAGCAGGCCTAGACCAGAGCCACTGCAGGGACTCACGGGCAGCCTTTACTCCCTAATGTTGATTTTAAAAGCTTAACATTAGAAATATTTTAATCCAGGAGGAAAGCGTGAGCATGTTTACTGGGAGCAGAAACCTCTGGGCCTCTGTTGATGCTCTACGTGGTTATCCTCCTGAAGACTGTTTCAGAAATTATCAGATCATGTTTTTAACATTTATTCAACTCTATTCTAAACACCAACTGTATATTGTCTTAGGGGCCTACTACAAAAATAAAATCATTCTAACATGTGACCTGTTTTTTTTGTTGAACAATGTTTGTTCAATAATAATGTTGTACATAATGTTTGTATTAAAAGATGATTTCAGACACGACTATTTATGCTTAAGTGTATGAAGCTTACTATACACTGTGAATCAGATCATTTAAATCTCTGAATGTTAGAAGGCAGCTTATAATGACACATAGGTTTTCTCTAGATTTAAAAAAAAGATTAATATAATAGTCAGCACCTCTAGGTTTGTAATGGAAAGTCAGTGCAGACCAATATCCGGTTGTTCAGTCTGACGTCACTAGCCGTGTCTGGACCTAAACTCCGCTGCAGGTCCATATATCAAACGATCACTGTGGCATTACTGAGAGTTGAAAAACTGTCTAAAGTCTTTCATCTTTAATAAAATGATCAGCGTTCTGCTCTACCAGGTGTAACAATTGAGTTTAACATCCAGGCATCCATGAAAACGGAATTTATGACATTTAACGGAGTTAGAAGTTAGCAGGAAGTTAGCTCGCTAGCTTCTATCTAAATACAATATAGCATGTCCTGACTGCGGGGTTTTGGAAACAAATTCAAACGTACAGCTCTGCTATCACTTCCAGCATAAATGAAGACAGAAAACTAAACAGCAGTGACGTTTGTAGGGTTACTGAAGTTGGGCTAGCTGGTATATAATGATGTGCTACGTGACCGCTAGCGACACAGCTATGTTAGCATAATATAAACAAGCTAACTTTTTTTCCACTGGATAAAAGTTAACGTGAGTGTTCTCGGTGGTCAGGAACAAATGTAATCGCATGGCAGGATGCTGTAAAAGGACCAAACTTCAGCCAGGAGAACAACTGAGATAATCCATCCACAATACGAGGTTAGTCATTCATATACTGCTGCATGGGCTGGGCTGTAGTTACATCCTAAGGTTTTAAAAACTGAGCTTAAATAAATGATTAGCGGTAATAAAAGCCGAGGGAGGTCAACAGGGATCACTGACTGTTTTAGGAGCTTTTTGAGATTAAATAGAAGAAAATACAAAACATTAAACATGTTAACAACACAAAAGCCATATTAAATGCAGACTACTTTAGACCTGGAAGTAGGATTCGTCACGTCATCACTTAACGACCGGATCCTCTGAGTTAGCGATCCAAGATGGAGGCACTGAAATTAAACAGTAGTAAAACTGTAAACTTGTAATCTTTACTGCCATCGTAGTGCAACTCACTGAATAAGCCATATACAGAGCACTGATCAGGCTCAGTCCATGAATGTGTTTTTAAGTGCAGAAAACGTTTATTATGCTGCATTGTAGTGATGCCTGAATGGCTCTAGCTTGCTAAGAACGAAAACAAATCCTGTTTTCTTTCCATCACTTACCTTGGCATCATCATTAATAAAAACCAGTCCTCTAGATGTTCACTTAATTTTATTCCAATTTTGCATAAAACACAAGATAAACTAAATACTTGTCTCCAGAGTTTTATCACCAGAGCGGAGGGATTATCTCGATGGAGCTTTGTCTCTTGATGTAAATAAAGAAACCCTGGTGGATATTGACAGACTCCTTTATAACTTTATATGGAAGAATAGAATAGATTATACTAAGAGATCAGTTGTATCAAACTCAAACCAACATGGTTCCGTAAACTTGACTTTTCTACTATAAACAGTGTGTTTAAAATAAACTGGATCAAACAATTTCTCAGGAACACAACATCAAGTTGGTGAAAACAATGGTGGTGTTGACCTTGTTTTACTTTGTAACTACAACATTTATAAAATCTCCTTAAAACTGTCCTAATTTAATAAACAGAAACAGAAACAGTTGCTGCTTTATAAACACAACTTTTCTCCACACAGATATGATATTTGGAACAACAGAGACATTTTATACAAACACAAGTCTTTATTTTTAGGCGACTGGTTTATTCATGGGATTCGTCTTGTTTTGCAACGTCTTAATCCAAATTTAGGTTTCATTTCTTACTCTGAATTTTTGAGTGTATATGGTGAAAAACAGGAAAAACAACAGTGACATATGAACTCTTTTTCAGAAAGACATAACTGGTGTCCCAGTGGCCGTAAAGCAAACATCTTTTAAAATCATTCATCATTTTTACCCCACCCGAACTTTTCTTGTATAATATAAAAAAGACTGATGTCCGCTGTTCATTTTGTAGCCGTCAGAAAGAAGATAGTTCACACTTATCTTTGTGCTGCTTATGCACTTCTCTTTTCTAACACGATTTTTGCACTTTTGTTGTTTCTTTTATCTATTCTGACTTCTCTCTGTGTTATGAAAAAATATTATCTGGCTTTTCTGATTACCCTATCAATAGGCAAAACGAATTTTATTTCATTAATTTACTCATTTTACTGGTTAAATTTCAAAGTTATGAATCCAAATTTTCTAACGCAAAACCGTCTTTTCAATGCTTTATGAATGAAACCAGACAATATTTTAAAACCATACAACAGTCCCATAATATAAAAGCAATTCTTCTGCTGATTCAAACCCAGCCTGCGTTTTTAACCCCCCGACACTGAATTCTGTAATGTTTGAAGTGCGTTCAACGAGAAAAAAAATCCCGCAGTAACTTCCGGGTCACGTCTTTCAACATCCTATCAAAGCGTCGTGACGCTGTGGGCATACGTACAGCACGCGCTGAGCACAGCTGCTTGTGCAACTGTCCTGCACGTTGACATTGAAACGCTCCGAGAGACCGCCGCGCTGCTGTCGTCTGTCACAGGTCAGTGATTTAACCTGCTGTTCGTTATGTGACGAAACTAAAGCTGAATATGTTCGTAATACGCTGTTTGAATTAAGTCCACACATCCGCTAGCAGTGGCTGCTGGGTAACGTTAGGGCCACAACCATACCTGCTGTGTTTTACTGTGTGTTGTTGTTAAGTCTTATTTGCAAAGCCGAATAACTCGAACACGAGAGCGGCGTGGAAGTGGGCTGTACCATGATGCTAGTGATATTAGGATAACCGGGCGGAGGCTAGTTTTGACCCGGTTAGTTGCACTACAGCTAAACCTGAGGTTACCGAGGGTGACATCAGTCAGAGTTAGCGATATAACGACAGTATTAAATAAACACACGACCTACACAGCCCACTGATCACAGCATTAGCCCAGCTGTGTTACGGCTGAGTGTCCACAGATGATCTTTGCCTTTTTCTTGTACACGTGTTTAAATCCTAATGTCCTGGGTGTATTTGTTCCCCTGTCAGACAGGCTAACATGGGATCCTCCTGGTCCACAGCAGAGCCCTCTGTAGTCAAAGCTGAGGCTATGAAGACCGTCTCTGCTCAGCGCTGCCCAGTGCAGGAGGAAGCTCAGCCTGTCAAAGGTACTGTAGTTTCATTACAGTCAGGATGTCATAGCGTGAAATGCTGGGCCGAATTTCTTCTTCCAAATTCTCCTTTGTAAGTGCAAGGTGAAGATGGCATGCGATTTGTGAAACAGATAGTTTTTATTGCTACTAACTGCACATTTATAAAATACTCTGACGAATGTCGACAAGCCAGGAATGGAAAATCTGATAATCACTCTAAAGAGGCATCACAGTGGCTGTTAGTATGTAAAAACAAATACTCAAAAAACTGTCTGAATACAGTGAAATCCATATCGACAAGCCGCTGTAAGCCAAGCTGTGGCAGAGCAGCTAGCATCAGGCTGAATGCTTAGAAAGCAGAGAAGTTGCAACGAAACAGTGAATAAATGGAGCGATCTTTCCTGCACAGACTCCAGAGCTCAGGTATTTACAACCTACCTCAGTGGGGGGTTCGTGGAAAGTGAATTTCTTCCATTGTATGAGGAAGATAACAGGTTTATCATAAATGTTAGTATATTGTGACACCCCTAACTCGAGCAATTAAGAAAAGAAACGGCTTGTGTCAGAGAGAAGGTCCTGTGCACACAGATAGTGTTTTACTCCCACAGAAAACTGCATTTCATGGTATTACATAGGTCATTAGCTCTCATTCTTCACTGTTATCATAAACTGTACAAGTTTTACTGAATGATGTTGAATTATATCTTGACTGTGGTTGTGTATTTGTGTTTTTCTTAGCATCTCCGCCTTCACAATGTCCCATGCATCAAGCTCAGGCTGAAAAAGGTAGGGACTTTTGCAACACATTTCTATGTTCAGATGGTTGTTTTAATGAAATGATCAAACCTGTGGCTCGCACGTGTTCTCCTGCAGGTCCGGCCCACCAGGATCAGGCGTACAACTTTGTGGAGTGTCCCATGAGAGCTGCAGCAGTCACGAAGGGCGACATCGATCCAGCAAATATGGTACCTGTGCAGCTTGGAGCAAAGAGGCTTTATTTTAGAAATAACTTTTATGTTTTAAGCTACGGTTGCCTGATCCTTAATTCGTTTTAGTTCTGATACACTGCCCTCGTTTGCTGCTACGCACTGTTGTTGTCTGCGGTGGCTCTAGTTTGTGTGCTCGTGTATTCAGCCAGCTGACAACAACATGTTAGTGTTACTTCCCAACAACACCAAGCACAACAAAAGAGAAGCAGCTTTGTTAGGCGAGCTTTTCAGTTGTTTCAACACTTGACCACAGGTATGAAACACATGTATGCTGCACTGACCATGTTCTCTCCTGGAGGACTTATGGCTGTCATGCCTGACATCTTTTCTATGTTTTAAGGTCATGTCTCAGACTATAATTTATCTTTTTCCACACGTGCAGATGCCTCCTCCCAACCAAACGCCAGCTCCAGACCAGCCCTTTGAACTCTCTGTCAGAAGAGAGGAGTCCACTATCCCACGTCACGACACAGAGAAGAACTGGGTGTACCCGTCGGAGCAGATGTTCTGGAACGCCATGCTGAGGAAGGGGTCAGTTGGCTGGTGTTAAGACTACTTCAGGCTACGATATTGGGAACTATGAACTTCTATTTAGTGTCTCATTGAACCTCAAAGTCAGTGTTTTTAAAAATGCTTGGATTTCACATATCGGTAGCTTTAATTATTGCAGTAGCACAGTGATGGAGAAATATCTGCTAAAGACACTGTTTCCTTTGTTCGATCCTGTGCTGCAGGTGGCGCTGGCGAGATGATGACCTCAGCAAAGGTGACATGACCAACATCATTAAAATCCACAATCAGAACAATGAGCAGGCCTGGCAAGAGATCCTGAAGTGGGAGGCTCTGCATGCTCGGTGAGTCCGTACGATCGTTTGCAGCGAGCTGCCTGTTGGTCAGAGAATTGAGCCTTAACTGATGAACATTTACCTCGTATAGTGAATGTCCATGTGGACCAACTCTGAGGAGATTCGGTGGGAAGGCTAAAGAGTACTCCCCCAGGGCCCGCCTCCGACACTGGATGGGGTGAGAATGAAACATCCTGATGCACATTTAATAATTTTGGCTGTGTTATGTTTCTCGTTTGGATCTGCATTGCCAGCTGCTGGTCCGCTATAATGAAATCAGGGAAATGCGGACATGCCGCGCAAAGCAACCCATGCAGCGGTCCATTAAAACATGATGCATGTAAACCTCATGTTGGGGAAGATCCTGGTGACTAATTGAGTTTGTCTCTCTGCAGCTACGAGCTGCCATTTGACCGTCACGACTGGATCGTTGACCGCTGTGGGAAGGAGGTGCGCTACATCATTGACTATTATGATGGAGAAATCAACAAGGACACCTACCAGTTCTCCACCCTGGACGTGCGACCTGCTTTTGACTCTTTAGAAGCTGTGTGGGACCGTATGAAGGTGGCCTGGTGGCGCTGGACTTCCTGAAGGACTCTGGCTCATATTTGAGTCGCAAATTTTCAAAAACTGTTGTTACCCATTTCTGCTCTTTGTAACTTGTGTGATGCTGAAAAAAGAAACGAATCAGACCTCGTAAAAGATGATTGGATGTAGAAGAGTTTGTCCAACAGGTCATACAAGACCCTGTGTGTCTATGAAATCTATTGACTTGCGCTTAAATTTAACTGCTTGCTTGCTTACAGCTACCTGACTCTAGGTAATTTGAACCTCATCTAGCAACAGAAAGTTTAAATGTTTTTTTTTCTCAGTTGGGACATTGAGACAAGCTTTAAAACCTGCCAATATTCCTTTATTGGCTAATGGTCATAAACCAGAAATCTAGGAAAGTTCATATGTTGTGTTTTAATAAATCACCTTTTCTGTGTTTTGTTTGTAAACACTGCGTATTTAATTAAACCATTTTTATTGGCCAGAGAGTTTAAACTACCTGTCCAGAATGAATTCAGTCCCCTCCTGTGAACTGGCAGGACCTGGGCTCTATTTCAGGAAGCCGGTTTAGTGCAAACTCTGAGTAAGTATACCCTGAGTTAACGAAAACTCTGGGTTTTCGGTTTCACAAAGCGAGTTTAGATTAATTCTGAGTGAGTTACTATGACGACACACTCCGTGAAGCTAACCTGCCCCCTAGCAGGTTTACTTCAACTAACCCTGACCTTCTCCGCCTCTGTGTCGGAAACCTGACAGTAGGAAGTGTCAGACATGGCGTGCTCCTTCCTTGAAGAGCCAGTAGATCGTGAAGCCCAAATTCCCCGCAGAGCTCTCCACCGGGAGAGAGTGATCAGATCGCGTTTGGACATTTTATCATTTCCTGATGATTTCCTGTGCGAACGTTACCGTTTCTCAGCACAATCTATAAGTTATTTGAATAACATCCTCAGGCCTAATATTGCTCATGTGACACATCGCGGACATGCTCTCAGTTCATTACATATTATTTGTATTGCACTTCGGTTTTTTGCAAACGGGAGCTTTCTGTATAATATTGGTGACGCTGAGCACGTTTCCAAGGCTACCGTCTGTCGGGCAGTCAGGAATGTTACAGTTGCACTGAAACGTCTCCTGTACTCGTTTGTGGTGTTCCCCGGTCATAGACCCACAAGATTTATCAAAGAGGGATGCCACAAAATTGCAGGTATCAGGATGAACAAAACTTAATTCATGATGTGGTGATACTTGAACTACTACTTAAATTTTACATTTATTTTCAGGGTTCCCAGGCGTGATTGGCTGTACAGATGGCACTCACATTCCAATCATTGCTCCTTCAGTAAATGAAGGAGACTATGTGAACAGGAAGTCTTTCCACAGCATTAATGTACAGGTACATAGTTCCCTGTAGCATTTCAAACTAACAAATTATTTCATTATAGTAATGGATGCTAATTTGTGTTCTCTGCACTGTGAAGATCATATATGATGCTGCCAACATTATCACAAATGTGGAAGCCAACTGCTCAGCCTCTGTGAGTGGTGGTGGTGGAGGACCCCCACCTGTTTTTCGGGCCTCCGCTTTTTTTCTGTTGGCTATAACGGGTCACATTTGAGCATACAGAGTAAGCAAATATGTACTTGTAATGTGCTCAGATAATTTCAATAAGTGCTTACAGAAAGAAAATTAATGTAGCCTCTAACTGCAATTGATTTACATCGGACAAACAGACCAAGCACTATGGCTCATGATACAATTACACCTTACCTGTTTGGACTATATTTTTATATTTCATTTTTACTTGCTGCCAGGCACGTTTGGGGCCTGTTGGGTTGCACCTGCGCTCACATCACATCACAAAATAAAATGTATAAAATAAAAAATAAAATATAATAAAATAACGTGTTAAATGGGTGGAAATCCCTAGATCAATGTTTAAATTAACACTCACGCATTGACTCTGTCGGCTATGTTTTGCCATGCATGCTCCCTTTCTTTTGCAGCTGAGGCTGTGTTACTTTTTTTCTGCAAAATTTGCATGTTATCGGCATATGCTGCCATCAGAATTTCGGCCTCAAGCGCTGTAAAATACATTGACCGCGCCTTCTTTCCCTCCGTCTCCATGGTGACTCGCTTAATCTGTGCTCCACTAATCAGGGCTTTATGTATCCTCGTGCGCGCGCTTAACTTGGGGTTAAAGCAACTCCGCGTTGACTGAACTACTTGTTATCAGCCTTTCTGAAACCGAATATTCCGAGTTGGACAGTTCGGGGTTACTCAACCCTGAGTATCGTTTTTCACTCTGAGTTTTCTAAACCGGCTTCCTGAAATAGGGCCCTGGTGTTTGTGGGTTGTGGTGTGGAGGTCTCAGAGAAAAGGCCATGAAGCAAGCCTAATGAGCTACACTGAACCTAAAGCTGGAGATTTCAGTGACATGGACATGGTTGACTGATGTCCTGTAATCATTATGACGCTATAATTTGAGATCCAATAAATAAAATAAGTTTTTGTACAAAGTATCGGAAATTCAGTGGTATCGCACATCACTACCACTGATTTAACAAACACAGTTGTGTGAAAGAAGCAAAAACTTCACTGCATACTCGGCTGTGAATGAAAGTACAGACATGATGGACACTGCACAGCTGACCATCTTCATCCGTGGAGAGGAAATATTGAACATTAAATAGATGCACAACGACAGGAAAAGACATTTTTTAAAAATGTATGTCAAAGTGTAACCGACATGAAACTGCTCTGGTTAAGGCACTATGCTGACACGAAGATGAGAAATGTAACAATGACAAACACACGCTTGATGGAAGTGTTTATAAAAAGCTATAACTCAGAAACTATTGATAGAATTGTATCATGTCTGTATAAGGGTCTAATGGATTTGAAACCACATTCGACTTCATATATTAGAACAAAATGGGAGAAGGAAGGAGGGATAAAAATATTAGAGGAAGAATGGACGGCAATATGGAGGTATCAGTGGATGTGTACCAGCTCACAAAAGTGGAGGGAATTTGGCTGGAAGTGCCTAATTAGATACTTTACAACACCTTCTCAGAAGTCTCATTATGATGATAATTCCCCTGCTTGTTGGAGCAACTGTGGAAATCAAAGTGCAAATCACTACCACATTTTCTGGGACTGCTCTATTTTGAGGGATTATTGGAGAGAAATACATAATGCCTTACAGGATATCTTTAAATGTGAAATACCCCTCGAGAGTAAGACTATGTTCTTTGGATATATACCTCAGGAATGGCCTAAATATGATAAACATTTAGTAAATATTCCACTGGTGGCCTGTAAAAAGAGTATCACCAGAAAATGGTTATCCCCGGAGAGCCCAACCATAAGTACATGGATGGAAATCACAATGGAAATCTATAACATGGAAAAGATAACAGCTTCTGTTAACCACAAGCTGGAGAAATTTACATCATACTGGGAAAACTGGGTCAAATATATCACGCCTCATAGGCCAGATTTATTTTTACAAACCAATAACTGTGATGTATGAGAGTATATATTTATAGGATCACCCCCTACCAACACATCCGTTTTTGTTTTGTTTGTAGGTTTGTTGGTTTTGTTTGTTTTCTTATTTCGGATTATGTGATTGTTTTAATTGCTTCTATAGTTGTAAATATTCTCTCTTTATGACTCGGATGTAAATTAAAATACAATTTCAGTATCTAAGGCAGATAACCTAAGCAAGAAGTATGCTTACATGATGTACAGACTGATGCATATATACCAACAAGACAGCGTCCATCACTGTGACAACAGCGTTTGTTTTCATTCAAAGGCTTTATGGTTTTTCCTATAATACCTGGTGGGTCGGTCTCTAGTCGGGACGATTTTTTGTCCCAGTGCAGCCCTGGGTGTGATCCACCGGTGGTGATACTTTGTGAGTTCATGATTTAACAATCAGCTCTCGTATACTCAGGCCTGAAAAATTGAAATTGAAAGTGCTATGAAATATTCTTACTGGGAACAATCGTAAAGTGTGCTTCTCCAGGATTATAATGGGCTTTGGAGAAATTCACTTATATTGGACACTGACCACATGAGATGGTAAGTCCTGAGACTAAAAGGATTGCACCGAGTCAATCCAGTCCAAAATCATAAAGAATTGTTGATGACGTCATCTTGCTGATGATGGATACTCGAATAAGGCAAGGCAAGTTTATTTATATAGCACAATTCAACAACAAGGTGATTCAAAGTAAGTAAGTTGCGCGTGAGACTCCACTGTCAGCAATATCTGGTATGGATGTGTGTGAATGAATGTGTGTGACTGGACTGTGATGGACTGACGATGTGGACTAAAAGTTTTGACTGACTTGATACTGAGACAAAGACTGCACCAACCTTAGGATTAGTAAATGTCGACAAACAATTCACCCAGCCTGTAAGAGAAGGGTGGATGCTTTGTTTTATTTTTGCAGGAGCGGGAGCATAAGAGACGTTTATTGTTTTACTTTTAACTACAACTCGTTTGTGCTTCTATATCTTTTCCCTTCTGGTCTGTTTGTCTTTTGGTAAATGGACTGACTCTATAGCACTTTTTAACTCTCCCAGAGCACTCAAAGCACTTCATACAACATGCCACACACTATGCTTTAATTGCTTTATAAGCATCCTCACACACATTCATCGGAGAGCAACCTGGCATTAGTGTCTCGTCCATGAATACTTGGCACACAGACTGGGGCAGCCAGAGAGCGAACCACCAGCCTTCTGATTATTCTACCTCTTGAGCTACAGCCATATTTGGTGTTATTGTGATATTTTTATTTTTCAAGTGCTTTATAAATGAAGTAGTGATGGGCAAATGAAGCTTGGGTTGAAAACAGGTTAATTACTCAAAGCTTTTCAACCCAGTCCTCTTTAGTGACATCTGGTGGCCAAAAATATGAAGCACAGCTTAAATCTACAACTTTAAAATAAAGTGCTTTGTTGTGATTGGCCACAGGAGAGAGCTGAGTTGGCAGCCTCTGTTTAATATCAGTGATAATTCTGTGTGACACCAGGCTACCACTGTGGTGCATTGAACATGTAGTTTTTTTTGGGTGGTTTTATTTTATTTATTTATTTTTATGTCTATTTGATTAATACATTTTGAGGAATAAACCTTCCTTGTTTAAACATCTGACATGGTGTGGTTTCTCTTCGATGTGACTTCTTGAGATTTGTAAACATAATGGATGAAAAATACATTTTATATAATAATATGCAACAGTCTTACAAAAGGCTGGGAGCATGCTTGTGCTGTAAGTCCCTACATTCATGTGATTATGTAAGTAACCAGTTGACAGGTACATTTATATATAATATATTATAATGAATACAATAATATTACATAGACAAAGAGCTGTTTTGTGCAGAATAAGAGACAAGCAGGTACCTTCAGAGGAATGGGAAGTCCTCGTCAGCATTCATGTCTTTCCACACAAAGTGGGGAGAGAGATTATGTTAAGGATTACATTTAGATGGACTTCTTTAAACACCACTGGACCATCTGTGTCCCATTGAGTGTGTGTGTGTGTGTGCATGTAGTTGTGTTCACTTTGTCACTAAATGGACGGTGTGTACTCCACACAGAAATTCTTACATCAGTGTGCAATAACCTGTGCACACACACGAGAGATTCCCCTGCATGTTTGTGTGTGTCTAATTTCTCTGTGGAAACATGTTGCAGGAGCATAGGTAAGTTTTGCATAAACACATCTCAGTGGAGCTTTAAAGCAATGCAGACTTTGTGCTGGCAGTCTATTAAAAATGTTAAACTCTTTAGTTTTTATTTCTCGAACATGTTTAAAACCTCAACAGGTTTGCATCGTCTGACATCAGAGAGCAAGACCAAGGTATCTCTGACAAAGGGACAAAAATAGACTTATTAATGATTTCACTGCAGGTTTCATATTATGCAAAACCATCCACTGGTATGATTTGGACCCTTTGGTGTTCTGATTTTGTCTTCTACTCGACAGTCCTGTTTTAGAGGTTATTGATGAAACATTTATATCCTGATGAGAACGGTCTCTTCTACGATGATAATGTTCTCAATCGCAGGAGGCGAGTACTCAGTAAATGGTTTGATGAGGATGAAAATAAACTCAGTTTTTACCATGAACTTCCTTCTAGAAGCAAGTTTTACCAAAGTTATTGTTTTTATAGATTGTGAGAGATCCCTAATAAACCCTGTCTTACTTGGTTTAAATCACTAGACTCCAACATTTTGAAATGTTAAGGTGTTGTTGGATGCTGTCTTATGTCTTTTTTATCCTCCCCTACCTCAGATAACACATCACTCACTTATGTAGGGTTGTGAGGGAGGGTTATGGGTCACGTAGGTCACAGTGGGTTGGGACATTCATGTGTGCTGAACCATGTGGGACATGGTCATGGAGGGGATGGGTGCCCCTCTCTCTGGGATACTGCTCCTTGTTGGTTTGGGGTGGCTTGGACCTCTTCCGTGCTGGCGGGGGAAGTTCTTTGGCGCGTGGGGCCCTGGGACCCTGTTCTTAGCTCATACCTGGGTTGCCAGACTCTAGTGGCGCGCAACCACATTTTCAAGTACATTTCATGACAAAGGCACATGCACAGGCACACACACTCTCTCTCTGTCTAACACACACACACCACAAGAAGTATGCTGATCTGTGCATTTTTCATATTTCAGTTTGTGTTTTAGGTGCTGTAATTTGTTTTTTTATTAGTTGTTCAAACATAAGTAGGTATGAACAAGATATAAAACACAGCAAAGTGACAACAGTCGGCTAGGTAGCGTTGCACAGCAGTGACGTCAGGCCAAGGGCTTATTTGGAGTGGTTACACTGGCAGAGGTATTTGCTTATGTGCCTTCAAGCACACATGAACTTTAGTGACATACTGTAGGATCCAGTTTTTGTGTTGTTACCTTGTGTGTGCCGCTAAGGGTCACTTTTTGTGTTTTTACAGTATGGTATGTTTTATGGTACGGTGTTCAAGGTAGACACACACAAGTCAGGTGTTGCTGGTTGGAAGGAACGAGCTGTTTGTGATTCATGGTAAATGACGTTAAGATAAGATAACCTTTATTAGTCCCACACGTGGGAAATTTGCTTTGTTACGGCAGTGGACAGTGCAAAGCTACATAGAAAAATTAGAAACAACAAAAAAAACAAAAAAAACAAAACAAAAAACACTGGAATAAGATATCAATAAGATACTGCACACAATAGAATAAAATACTATATACAATCAAATCAAATAGAATAAAATACAATACAAATGCTATATACAATATGGGTACAATACAACGATGCCAGAAAAGAGTATTACAGGGAGTGCAGAATTATTAGGCAAATGAGTATTTTGTCCACATCATCCTCTTCATGCATGTTGTCTTACTCCAAGCTGTATAGGCTCGAAAGCCTA
>NW_024582622.1:683142-706856 GCF_018398535.1 Haplochromis burtoni
GGGAAGAATGGTGTTGAAGGCACTGGAGAAATCAAAGAACATGATTCTCACAGTGCTTCCAGCGGTCTCCAGGTGAGTGAGGGAACGATGTAGGAGGTGGATGACGGCATCATCCGCTCCAATGCCAGGTTGGTAGGCAAACTGAAGTGGGTCCAGTGATGAGCTTGTTAGGCGCCGAAGCTGAGCCAGGACCAGCCGCTCCAGGGTCTTCATCAGGTGGGATGTCAGAGCCACCGGCCTGTAGCTGTTGAGGTCCTTGGGGCGTGAAGTCTTTGGCACTGGACCAACACAGGAGGTTTTCCAGAGCTGTGGGACTCTCCCTAGCCTCAGGCTCAGGTTGAAGAGGTGCTCAATCACCCCACACAGTTGGTCTGCACAGAACCTGACCACTCTTGAGCTGATGCCATCTGGACCCACAGCTTTCCTGGCTTTAATCCTCCTCAGTTCCCTCCTTACCTGGGTAGTTGAGAGAGGCAGGCTGGAGCCTTGTGTTGAGTGTGTATTGGATGCTGTTGTTGGGGGTGGGGAGGAGTGAGCAGGGTGAGGAGAGGAAGTGTGAAGTGTCTGAGGTGTCAGAGGTGGAGCAGCAGTAGTGGGGGTGGGTGAGTCTGCAGCCGATGTTGGAGACTGCCTCATGGGTGAATCAAATCTGTTAAAGAAATGATTCAGTTCATTTGCCCACCTCACATCCCCCCCGAGATGGTTCTGAGGCCTCTCCACACTTCTACTGGTTACTAAGAGAACTGTTGAACAACAAATGCAACCAGTTCAGAGTAATCAAGGTGTTAAACAGACAAGAGAAGTTCAGCTGGAGTTACTGGACCAAGTTTCATTTATAATAGTGGTACCACGTCACCCACGCCATCGAACATCTCAGTGGCTTCAAGCGTAGGCTTAGCCTCTGCACATACTATTCTTAATCCATAGGGTTTAGGTGATTTTGGCCCTTTGTAGGTATAACAGCTTCAACTCCTCTGCGAAGGTCCCAAGAATGTGTGCTTGAGTGATGTGTTTCTAAGATATTACAAGGTTTCAAAGTTGCATTAATCACATATTTAGCTTTCCATAGAAGCCAGTATTAAGACTCGACAATTCAATAGGCAGTGCATTTCAACCAATAAAAACATCTCTCTCCGAGTCCAAACCCTCTGAGCTACAGTCGGTAACCTTTAGTGAGCACTTAGTCTTCGACATAATTTTCTGTCCAATCCCTGATTCACTGGTGTGGGTGCACCACACCTCATCTTGTGACCCTGTGGCTTTTCTCTCTGCAAAGATTACTAGTCTGACTGTTAAAAGTACAGCTCTACTCTTTCTGCAGTTTTATTCCTTCCAATTAAGCCTTGACAGTCTGGGGTTTGCTCGTCTTCTCTGCAGGTTATTGATCATCAGCTGTGTTGGCAAGCTAAGACTCCTCTGCTACAGATAGATCCAAAATGGGCTCAGGAGCCATGTTTTCATTAAGAAAAAGGCACGGATGAATGGCAGGGAAGAGATAAAGGTCATCAGACCTAAGAGTCTAATAATCAAACCTGATAGCTCTCAGCCAGCTAGTCTTCAGTGTAATAGTCAGGCTGTTTGTCTGCTTTCTTGACCCAACTAGCTTTCTTGTGATTGAGGAAACTTGTAAAAGAAAGGAGGTGAAAATAAAATTGCTCATAAGCTACAGGGAAGCTGGTCAGACTATGTTATTTCATCAGTAATAAAGAGACTCAGGCTACGTCCACACTCGTCCGGATAAATCTGAAAACTGCGTTTTTGTCTGAAAACGCTCCGCGTCCACACTATCGTTTTCAGTCATTTTCACAGAGTTATGTGTCCACATTGAAACGGCCGAAAACGCTTATGTTCTAGTACTGCGTATGCAACCTGCCTCATTTCTGTCTGCTGTTTATTTACTTTGTGCGTCTTTGAAACGTCACGGCAAAATGTCGAGGAAAAGCACCGAGTTATTGAAATGGACTAACAATGAGGTGGAGTTATTGCTGCGAGTAACAGAAAAGTACAAAGTTGCAAAAGCAAATGAGAGTTAAAGAATTTGAAGAAAAGCTATCTGGAGCACGTACAGACTGATATTAATCTTTAATAGGGCTGTCAAACAAAACAACTGCTGTGTAATGCCCTTCGCCATCTTAGTTTAATTGAGTCAGGAGACAGACACTATCTCTACTTTTAAGATCAGGCTTCAAACTTTCCTTTTTGCTAAAGCATATAGTTAGGGCTGGACCAGGTGACCCTGAATCCTCCCTTAGTTATGCTGCAATAGACGTAGGCTGCCGGGGATTCCCATGATGCATTGAGTTTTTCCTTTCCAGTCACCTTTCTCACTCACTATGTGTTAATAGACCTCTCTGCATTGAGTCATATCTGTTATTAACCTCTGTCTCTCTTCCACAGCATGTCTGTCTTCCTTCTCTCACCCCAACCAATCACAGCAGATGGCCCCGCCCCTCCCTGAGCCTGGTTCTGCCGGAGGTTTCTTCCTGTTAAAAGGGAGTTTTTCCTTCCCACTGTCGCCAAAGTGCTTGCTCATAGGGGGTCATATGATTGTTGGGCTTTTCTCTGTATCTATGAAGCGCCTTGAGGCGACTTTTGTTGTGATTCGGCGCTATATAAATAAAATTGAATTGAAATGAATTGAATAGTATCTACAGAGCAATGGTTTTGCTGAAAGAACAGTCAGAACAGCCAAATCAGTTCTGGATAAAGCTCATGCCCAGGACGAGGATCCCTACCTGTCTCTTTTAGAGCAAAGGAACACGCCATTTGATGAGTGTAAATCACCAGTACAGCTCCTAATGAGCCGACACCTATGATCAGTGCTTCCAGTCACCAGATATCAGCTAAGACCCTCCATCATAAGTCAGACAGTGGTACAAACTAAAACGATAGAAAAGCAAGAACACCAAAGGCAATACTACAATGGGAACGTCACACCACTACCAAAGCTGTAGCAAGGGGACCAAATTTGTTTCCAGCATAGGACTGGAAACTGGAAACTGGCTGCAGAGACTGACCACTCTTTTATAATCCACACCAGCGAGGGACAGACCATGTGTTGCAACCGACGGCACTTGATGGGCGTTAAGTTTTACCAGCACCCTTAAAACCAGCAGCTGATCTGGAAAACCAGCATGAAAGTTCAGCTCAGCAGCAAGCAGAGCCTCAGTCACCATCAACACCAACCATGGAAAACAGCCCTATAGTGACCACCAGATCAGAGTGAGCGGTTCAGCCAAGAGCAATTCTTCAATTTTGATTTTGAAGGGTGCAGGTGGATCGCTGCCCTAAAGAGAAAAAATGTTTTCAAATGTTGATGTGAAATAATGACTGCAGTTCCCATTTTGTGGAAACTTGATATGTGTTTACTATCTAGTATCTACAGACCAATGGTTTTGCTGGTTTTTCATCACTCCGCACCTGCTGGTTCTGCATCTGTTCCTGCTGGATGGTCCGAGGGGGCGCTTGAGCAGTCTGTTTTGCTGGAGGGTCCAAGGGACCCATTCAGCCGTCTTCTGCCTCTGCTGCAGGGTCCGATGGGCTCGTTCAGTCATCTGTCTTTGCTGGAGGGTCCGAGGTGCCGCTCCAGCCATCTTCTGTCTTTGCTGGAGGATCTGAGGGGCCTGTTCAGCCATCCGCCTCTGTTGGAGGCTCCGTGGAGTTCATCCAACCATCAGTGCGACCATCAGCACCACCAGATCCTCCACCTGCGGCTTCCACAGCGTTGCCTGCAGCGCCATAGCCTGCTCCATTGCCTGCAGCTGCCATGGCGCCGTCTGGTCCTGCCTGGTCTGGTCCTGCCTGGTCTGGTCCTGCCTGGTCTGGTCCTGCAGCTGCCACGCCGCCATCCAATCCATGTCCTACTTGACTAGCACGGCCAGCTCGTCCACGCCCAGCACACCGTTATTTATTAAAGAAATTTAGCAATAGCAAAGCTAAAGAAAAATTGAATGGTAACAATCACAAAACAATAATAAAATCACTTAAACTATACTTATCTAACTGACCGACTAAGGCTGATTTTGTTCTTATCCTTGGTGATGAGAGGGTGGAGAATGGATGACGGCAAAAATGAGCAGATGAGAGCCAAAAATTACAAAATCAATTCAAAGGTTCACAGGTTGGAGTGCAGTTCCCTTTCTAGCATCTCTGCTGGAATTTCGACTGTGAAGCTCTTAGATCCCATCTTCTGAACTGCTCAACTCTCAAGACAGACAAGACAAAAGGGAAGAACCCCAGATATCCTTTTAAACTCCACCTGGTCACTCTTTCTCAATCCTCTCCTACTGGACGTCACAGCTTCACATGGGTATCCAGTATCAAGTTAGTCGGAGCTGGCGAGTCCCCTCACCCAAATCGGCTCCATCTGAAGTCTGCACTGGCTGCTCGGTGATACCCAGAGGATCAGAGATGAGAACTTTTTAATCAGAGTGCTGAACCATACTTCCTGTACAGGGGTAGATCAACAGTTTGTTTCCTCTTTTTCACCGTTCCTGCTTCTTTGCTGTCTCATTAACTTCTTGCACTCTTCATCTCCTCTTCTCTCTCTTTCATTACTGCCTTCCATTTTTCTCCATTTGAGTTTTTTTTCACAAACTTGTCCAAATAAGACAGGGAAATGTAAATCGGGAATTACACAAAATGCACTGAAACTAAGGGTTCGCTTTTTACTTCTAAAATATGATACAGAGAGCGTACATTTTTCTCTTCGGTCTAAACATCTCATAACTCCAAAGAATGAAAAAGTCAAAAACCCATGACCATGTCACATGTGCTCTGGTTTCGCTAATTACTCCATTACTACCATTGGCATTGCACTATTGCCCAGTTTCATTTATTCCTCAAGCCTACAAATCTCAGAAAACACATAGGTTGCCAAATTGGTGTGACCAAAATCATGCCTAAGATGCAAGCAGAGTGAAAGTGTGTCCTATGTGATGGTTTTAGGTGGTGTACACAAATGTATAGGTGATTTACACAACAGGGATCAATAATTATATCTATCTGGACACTACCCAGACTTCCATAATAGCATCCAAACTATATTACAAGCCTTTGGAATAGACCACAGGCCACCTGCATCAATGATGGTGATGGATGGAATATTACGGCCTCATCCTTGTTGGAAGCTTGCCATTGGTATAAAATAATAATAAATAAATAAATAAATAATCACAATAGGAACGTCCAGTGTTTAACTCCCACACCATCCTCACACTGGCTGCCAGTCTGATTTTGAACTGATTTCAAGATTTTATTATTTATTTTTAAGGCATTGCGTGGAACAGCACCTTCGTATCTTTCTGATATTTTGAAATTGTACACACCTTCAAGATCATTAAAGGCCAAATGATCCCAGCTGTCCTGAGGTCCAGACTAAAGCATAGAGGACCACCTTTACTGTGGCTGCTTCTAGACTGTGACACAAACTGCCCCTCCACATCAGTACACATTTTCAAACCCGTTTGGAAACCCACTTTAATTCTCTGGCAATCAGAAGGAGTTCTGACTTATTCTATTTGTGTCATTTCTTTCTCAGGGTTTCTCATTTTATATTTCCTTTCCTAAATCTGATCATCCTTTCCTATGTTTTTTAGATGCACAGCACTTTAGTCAGTTTTAAATGTGCTATAGAAATACATTTGATTTTAACTTTTTCACAGCTTAATGAAAGGTTGCATACTGAAATGCATTAGAGTTTTTTGTTTTTTTGGTTAAACGTGACCATGTCATGAGAATAAAAAGTGTGTTTACGTTTACCAGTAGGTGGCAGACTGCTGCTACTGGGAGCCCACACTTCCTTTTTTGTTCCTTGGATAAAGACAAAAAAGAACTGGAGCTCCACCTGCCTCCTTTTTGGCCTCCCTCACAGATCCATGCTTGCATAAAACAGTTGACTGTAACACACATTTTTGAAATCAAATCCAGATTCCAGTTATTGTTGTAGGATTGCAAGGTAAGTAAAACCTTTGGATTTTTTCTTTTCTTTTTTAACTGAAGTTATATTTAGGGTTGTATTTCTTGTACTTAATAATTTAAACCAAATACTGTTCACCAGAGATGGGCAGTAACACGTTACTTGTAACGCGTTACTGTAATCTGATTACTTTTTTCAAGTAACGAGTAAAGTAAGGGATTACTATTGCAAAAACGGTAATTAGATTACCGTTACTTTCCCGTAGTAACGCTGCGTTACTACGTTACTAAAACCGTGATTTTTTGCGAGAATGTCTCACGACAGTGACGTAAGCGAGTGTGACGCTCGTGACAACAGCTGTGTGCAGATCAACAATGGATCACATATCGAGTGCAGAGAGAGTATGAGCGTGCAGCGTTTAAAGCGTGGAAGTACTGACCTTACTTTGAGTTTGATTCCATAAAAAGTGACAAAAACATTAGTGTCCGCTGTGCGTGGGAAGAAAACTTCTTTTTACAGAGAAAAAACCCCTAAACTTCCAACAAGCACCGAGTAGCTACGACGTAATGGGAAACTCACAGAGAAACTCGCGGATTCTTCCACTGACCGCGGCACACCTGCACCAGGGTAACCCTCCGCCTGCCCCACTCCTGCTTTACAGGTGAAAATAGAGCAACAGGACCGCTGAGTCTTTGACTTTATTTATTTTCTGCTGTGTTTTACTTGCATCTATTTGAAAGACTGAGTGTAAACACAAAAAATATTTTATTTTATGTGCTGGAATGTGCCGAAAATAGGTTTAAATGTTAAACTAATTTCTTCCAGTCAGAGAATGTTGCAGATAATTACATGTTTGCTTGATGCATAAAGTTAAAAGATTAAAACTAATAAAACAAGTTTTAAAAAGAGACTTTTCCATCTGATTACATTTTGTATGATGGATTATGCAGAAAAAGTAGAATTGGGCTGAAAGATCTATCGCTTTATCACCTCTTCAGGTTGTAAATCGTGTTTTTAAAAAGTAACTAAGTAATTAATTACTTTTGAAAATAAGTAATCAGTAAAGTAACGGGATTACTTTTTTGGGGAAGTAATCAGTAATTAGTTACTGATTACTTTTTTCAAGTAACTTGACCAACACTGCTGTTCACTTACACTACTAACAGAGTAGTTATCAGTAGCTCAGATTTATTTAGACTTTAAGTAGTCCAATATGTTATTTTGGGCAGAAAAGACAAAAGATTTTCTTTATTTTACTGTTTACACAAATTCTAATGGTGTTTTTTTGATTGTTTGTTTGTTTCTAAATAAGACAGTCTGTATCTGTGAAATTGTTGCTCAAAGAACTGCCCATCATGCTTCTTTTAACATTTTTATTCTTTCAAAAAAAATGTCAGTACGCAATCATGCTTGTTTGGTGCTCCTTGCTGCAGGAGAGGCTGGATCTTTGGATGGTTAGAGGTCAGTTAGTGATGAAGACGGTGCAGCCCCCCACAACCCTGTAATGGATATGCGGGAGAGTATGGATGACATCGTATTTTTGTGTAGTGGAGATTTTAAATATGTATCCCATGACCACTTGTATTATCTTATGTATTGTCATGCAGATATTAAATATGCTGTGAAAGAGGGTATTGTTCTTTAGGTTTTGTAAAAGGTTATTAACATGGCTATTAATTAATTAATATGTAATTAAATAGAAAATTTATTACACAGAAAATACCACAGATGTATCCAAGTAAATACCCAGAGTATAATATTTATAATGGATTGGATTTATATAGCGCTTTTCAAGGCACCCAAAGCGCTTTACAATGCCACTATTCATTCACTCTCACATTCACACACTGGTGGAGGCAGCTTCATGTCACTTAGATTACTGTGACAGTCTTTTTCTTTGTTTGAGCAAAAGGAATCTTGACCGTCTCCAGTTAGTCCAGAATGCTGCTGCAAGGCTTTTAACTAAGACATGAAAAAGAGAGCACGTTACACCAGTGTTACGTTCATTACACTGGCTTCCAGTACATTTCAGAATTCATTTTAAAATCTTAGTACTGACTTTTAAAGCTTTGAATTGTGATGCGATGCCCTGCCTGCATTGTTGATCTTTTAGAATCCCACGCTCCCTCTCGCAGCCTGAGATGATCCAATCAAAGGCTGTTGGTAGTCCCACGAACATGTTTTAAGACAAGAGGTGATAAATCTTTATAGCAGTGGCCCCCAGGCTGTGGAATGCTCTCCCTCCATCATTACGTTGCCTTGATTGTATTTATTCTTTTAAAAAGCAGCTTAAGACTCATTTATTTAGATTGGCTTTTAATTAGATATGTGCTGTATGTTTGATTTTTCATGTATTTTATATATTTCTGTTTTTATATTACTGTGAAGCACTTTGTGGTTTTTATCCCATGAAGAGTGCTATATAGATAAATTGAACTGAAATTGAATTATCACTATTTAAAGTCTGTATAAAAAACTGATTTCCGGTATTACACTACTGTTACCTCTTGGTTACCTCTGGGGAAATTTTTATTTTCTACAATTTTACCTCGAGTTTTGGGCCCTTATTATCCAATTACATAATAATTTTTGGGTCCTGTCAGAGACAATTGCATTTTAGATGAAATATAAATGTACAAGTTGGACAGTGAGCAACTATAGTGTATTATGACTGGTCCATCTTTGAACAGCAGGACCTGGAGACCTTCACTCAGTCTAAAACCATCTGGGTTTAGTCCACCTTTATGTAGGTCTGATGGATGGTAGAGGTGGTTGCCAAGGTGATGAGTGAAGTGACCACAAAGCCACAGAAGAAAAAACCTGAGCCGACATCAGACCTAAGGCCACCCTAAACTGTCACCTTAGTGTCATGTTTATTGCACATAATAAAAAGCATTTACTGTCTGTGATGCCTCAAAGGCATTTATGTCATTTATATTTAATGTTTGCTTTAAAATAACTCATTTCTATGTATTTAAGATAAAAAGAACAGTAAAAAGAGTTAAAAATGTTAATGCTAATAACCTCACTTCCTGGTGGGTTACCTGTATTGCTTCATTTCCTGTTTACTTCCTCTTCTTGGTTGCTCTAAGAGGGAGGCTGTGTCCGAATTCAGGGGAAGGATGCTCATAAGGACACTACCTACCTACGTCACAAGGCAGTGTCCTTAGACAGACGGGTAGTCAGGAAGTGAGCAGCTGTGGACAGCCCCCTTTTTTTTCTCCATAGAAACTTTATTGAACAAACAATGAGTATCCAACATAACAGACGGGCTGTGGACAGCCTCCTAGCCTTCAACTCCGCCCTTACTTGTGTGTTTTTCCGTCGCTAGCACCACAGCGCGAAAACTTTAAAATGGACCCAGAAATGTCGCTCAGTTGTTTGGACAATTTTAATTCTCGAGGAGCTAGAAAAACCTTATCGTCGTCGCCCGCACGTTTTGTACCTTAGGCTCATCAGAGACAATCATGTCCAGGTAAAATAATGTCCTTTAATCTACACGCATTTAGGAATTACTCAGCTAATTACACGATAATTGAATTATTGCCGGCGTTGTGCCAAAAAGTGTTTGCCTGCCAAAACTGATTTCCAATGTTTCCGTGTGTAATATCTTTATGTATGTTGGTAAATAGACTTCGGTGAACATGGTTTACAAAGGGGTTTTCTATATACAACAATTACCTGTTGTTCAAGTATCTTTATAACTCTGGTTCTAATGTAGGTACAGCTGATATATTTGTTTTGCTGTCTGCTGTCCTCTTGGCCAGATTACTCTTAAAAAATAAATTTGCAATGTCAACAAGATTGTTTGTGACCTGGATAAATAAAGGATAAAAGTCACTGCCAAAAACTGGTTGCAGCTTCTACCTGTTACAGGAATGTTGCTGGTTGCTCAAAGTGACCTGATATCATTAATGAGGGAAACATCTGACATGTTTCACGTATTACAGAACAAGAAGTTATTCATAGCAGGTTAAATACGAGCAATCAGTTTAGGGCAAAAACCGGAAATCAGTTTTTGGCAGACGATCATTTTTTGGCACAACATCGGTCATTCTTACACATGAACTGTATCATATAACATATATAAACTAAATATCTTTGAAACTTATAGAATCTAATCTTTTGTTTGTTTTTACACAGCACTTTATCAAACGGTTGTCTGCTACAGAGTTACAAGTATTATACTGATAATACAGCATCCACCATCTCCTGCTTGCATATTTCTGAAAACATCTGAGTGGTGTGGCAGCCACGAGTGAGCCCTGCAAACCCTGTGGATGGACGATGCAGTGGACAGTGGGAGGATCCTAAAGCTCTCTTTGCAGACCACCCTGTGTGATTCTCCACTCGCTGACCAGAAAAGACAAACCTCAGGTCTCAGTTGCAGCACCATCCACGTCTGATCTTCAGCAACACTGCCAGAGACTTCCTGTAATCTATTACAGTTGTAAAAGATACGGTCCAGGACCAGGTCACTCAGCTTAATCCTGTGTGAACAACTGTAAATATTGTTTTTCATCTTTACATGCTGTGTATTTGAAATATTAATATTAATTACTTTATTGCTATCAAATAAATATCCATGTAATATTGTTCAAAGTTAGCGTTATGTTCATACATGTTAAAAATGCCTGTGAATCAAATTGAGTTCAGTGACAATTACTGTTTGTTTAAATCAATTTATTAATACCATAAAACCTTCAAACCAATGCAACACATAACAAATATATTCAAATAAATACATTTCTCAGTACATAACTCATTTGGGAACTGATCTTTCTAGAAGTGAACACAGTCGGTCCATCCTCTCCCTGCTCTCCTCTCCTCAGCCTCTCCTTGCTGCCTCATGTCCTCTCTGATGAGGTCGAGCAGCTCATCATCTCTTCTCCTCTTCCTCCCTGTCGTAGGTGGCTGATCCTCTTCGTCATCGCTGTCGTTTTGGTCACCCACTGCTGTGCTTGGGCCTGGGGTGTCCTCAGGGAGAGAGGACATTAGGACAGGAGGCTTAGTGGAAGGCATCTGTCCTATCACCTCATCCATGAGGGCAAACCAGGGCCAAGCACAGCAGTGGGCTTCCCACTGACCCCCTCTCCTGAGCCTGGATACTTGCAATCCTAAAGGCAGAGGAAATCAAAGATGACAGCAGGCAAATAAAAACACCACAACAACTCTTAGTAATTGCACATTTATTAACTTGTGTTCTTAAGAATTATCTTCTTGATAACACACATACGTACTTTGTATTTTTTAAACTTATCTCATGTCTTCTGGCCTGCAAGGGGGTGACTTTCCCCTGCAGGCCCATCTTCTTCAGAATTGTCCTGATCACACACAACAAATAAGAGAAGAAAGGAAACCATGACAACTACACTCAACAAAAATATAAACGCAACACCTTTGTTACTGCTCCCATTCCCCATGGGATGGACGTAGAGACCTAAAATTCATTCCAGATACACAATATAACCATCCCTCCCAAACAGTGGTCACAAATCAGTCCAAATGTGTGGTAGTGGGCACATCTGCTATATTGAGATAATCCATCCCACCTCATAGGTGTGCCACATCAGGATGCTGATCTGACATCATGAGTAGTGCACAGGTGTACCTCAGACTTGAGTGTATGTTAATCCCTAAACCCAAAGTTTTCACAGCAGAACACCAGAGGAACGTCGTCTGGACATCACAGGTTCTGTACAGCAGTGGTCCCTGAGTCGTTTGGTACCGGGCCACGAGAGTTTAAATTTATGGTTTTCAGGGTTTGTATTGTTCCCTGGGTCTTTTCCCTTGTTGTAGTTGTGTGTCTTATTTTGAAAGAAATATTTACATGTTACCATAGCGACCAGAGAGCATTAAGCGGCAGAGAGGAGGATGTTACTGTCAATGTTGGCGCATTTTCAGGAGGACGCTGCTAATAAAGTTACACAATTACACAGTACATTCACGTTTATTATTATATTTACAAAATACCAGTTTTTGTCTTGGTCGGATCATTTTATGTGGTTGTATTCATCCGTGTCTGACATAAACCGGTCTGTGGCGCAAAAAAGTTGGGGACCGCTGCTGTGCAGCATGAGGGTTAATAGGACCACACTCATATGAATATGATGTGTACATTGATTTATTCGTGTACATCCATGCTGTACACCTGGCGGTGTACGGCATGGAGGTGTACGATCACCTCTTCACCCCAGTGAAGTGATCGTTTTCTCCTCGTTTTAATAAATTAAGCTGTTTGGTCTTTGTTCCCTACAACATATCACCAATTAAAAAAATCTAAATTAGCTGTATGTAAGCGGCAATACATGAAAAACCGCGGGACCCACCATACAAGCTGGTTTACGGTTATTTTAAATAAAAGAAACATGTCTATGCAGATGCCCAAAGCTTAACAACACGACCGCTATAACAATTTAACTTTTGTACAACCAGATGTTCATATACTTACATTTGAAAGTGTTTTCCTCTCCTGCTTCGACCACCATCGTTATCAGAAACAAATCTCCTCTATGACCCGCAATGAATCCTGGGATATAGTAGGACACGAAGGATACATCGGACCCATCCTTAGAATTCAGGGCAAAGTAGGACGCATTTGTCGCAACATTTTAAGTGCTCTTTGAATTCGGACGGCCTTCGCCGTGTCGCTGTGATGTCATTGCATCCAAATATGGCATTTTAAGTATCCTTCCCCTGAATTTGGACACAGCCGGAGAGTGACATGCGGTCATGCTCTGAGGCTTATCCACAGCCATCCACTTGGGAACATTGTTCAGGCAATGCTATAAGTGTATATATTTTATGAGGAAGGTGTTAAAAAAAAAAAAGCATAATTAGCGGTATTTGTTAAAAACTATATTTTATTTGTAATTCATGAAGGTTGATTTGTCCATGTTAAACAAGGCAGTTTTGATGATCATTACTGTTGCTCAAGCTAATACAAAGATGTAAGGTCACATTTTGAGTTATTTCGTGATTCAATATTTATGTAAACACGATCATTTTTTCTATCCTGTATTTCTTTTCAACTACAGTTTTCACCACTTGTCAAATGAAGATTCTGAGTAAAAAGTCAACTCTACTCGGACTCGTGTATTCATTGACAGAGGTTTAGCTTGGTGTTTAATCAGAGTTGCTACACTCTGCAGCAGAACACTACACTGTTTGTGTGTGGTGCTCTTTGTTCGTTTGGGTATCCAGAGTGAACAGAGAGACATGGCAGCAGTTTTTTAACTTGGACTTTCAACTGCTTAATACATTTCAGAAAATGCACTTTGAGCATATTTATCTTCTTTCTCCAGAAATGAACCCAATATTGACCATGTGTTTAGTGAATACCTCAGGCAGCAGAAATCCAAGAAACAGGAGGAACCATCATGGAAGGACAGGGCCCTGCACTGGTATGTACCACCGGCAGATAGAGGAGGTGGCTGATATCTAGAAATCCTACCAGTGGCTGGACTGAAAGACAGCACAGAGGCACTAATCATGGCAGCACAAGAACAAGCTCTGAGCACAAGATCCATAGAGGCTGGGGTCTATCACACCAGGCAAGACCCCAGGTGCAGGCTGTGTAAAGATGCCCCAGAGACAATCCAGCACATAACAGCAGGGTGCAAGATGCTAGCAGGCAAGGCATACATGGAACGCCATAACCAAGTGGCCGGCATAGTGTACAGGAACATCTGTGCCGAGTATAACCTGGAAGTCCCGAGGTCAAAATGGGAGATGCCCCCAAGGGTGGTGGAGAATGACCGAGCTAAGATCCTGTGGGACTTCCAGATACAGACGGACAAAATGGTGGTGGCTAACCAACCGGACATAGTGGTGGTAGACAAACAGAAGAAGACGGCCGTAGTGATCGATGTAGCGGTTCCGAATGACAGCAATATCAGGAAGAAGGAACACGAGAAGCTGGAGAAATACCAAGGGCTCAGAGAAGAGCTCGAGAGGATGTGGAGGGTGAAGGTAACGGTGGTCCCCGTGGTAATCGGAGCACTAGGTGCGGTGACTCCCAAGCTAGGCGAGTGGCTCCAGCAGATCCCGGGAATAACATCGGAGATCTCTGTCCAGAAGAGTGCAGTCCTGGGAACAGCTAAGATACTGCGCAGGACCCTCAAGCTCCCAGGCCTCTGGTAGAGGACCCGAACTTGAAGGATAGGAATTATATATATATATGCGTTGAGGTCAAATGTTTGTGCATGTTGGAGGTATTTTTCTAGTTTGTTGTGTTCAGTGTGGGAGTGATAATTAGCATATTACACATAACACTTTTCTAAAGTTTACTCTAGTTTACTCTTATCTAAAGTAATTCAGAGCATAAATCACTCCCGCGAGAAACCAATTCGTTATATTACTTGTTAAGCTACTTTCACATTTCTCTGTAAAATCACCGAAAACTCATTGTGTCATAATTATAATTCAACAATATAAACTTATAGGCTACACTCCTATTCACGGGATTCTTCTATGGGAGAAGAAATGCCCTTTTAGAAGCTGTTCTTATCACTTAGCAGTCATATCAGCTATTTGAAGAGTGAAAATTCAGACATAGAGAAACCACTGTGTCGTCGCCCACTTGATGTGCCCTCTTCATTTGGTAATGTTTATAAATATGAAGCACTGAATCTCACCATATAAAGATAAAATATGAGGAAGATCATGTTAAAATACAAAATTTTTGTGCCATTTCTAACCTTTCATAGAGCAACGGGAGGTGGTAATATATAAACAGAAACACGTACAGAGAAAGGTCAGTCATGTCAGTGTCACCTGGTCATTTGCTCTCACTGTGTGTAGCAACACTGAGCTGTGAGCCATCTTTCTTCTGCTGTTTGCTATGTGACTCGCCTTCCCACGCTCTGTATTTCTGTTCCTATATCTCCACTGTTTTAAGAACAAATATGCCATTCCATGCATTTCTTTATGTGAAAGTGAAAAAGACAAGGAATACTGGAACAAACACTAGAATGTGGTTGACAGGATTTTAGAACTGAGCATTTAGATAATATTTTTACAGACTGTTCAAAGTCTTAATATGGCTGACTCTTACCAACCGCTCCTGATTGAAAAGTGCTCTCTGGTGCTTTAAATGAGTATATCCTCTGCTGAGGACAGTGTCCATATTTCTATTTGCCAGGGCAAACCATGGGGATGTAGGGAAGGAGGACCCAGGCGCGGAGCTCTGAATATCAACAGTGTGTTTATTTACAGTGTGGCAACAACTGATGCACAATTAATCCTCGTGCTCCCCAAGACTCCCGTGTGTGTCTCCCACTCTGACGTTTGTGCTCCCCGCTGTCGTGACTCTGCACACCCTGTGCGTGCTGTCCTTCCTCTCCATGTTCCTCCTGCAGGAAAACAATGGAAGCAGCCGTTAGACACTGACCCCAGAACCAAAATACAAGCAAAAACAACAAAATAACAAACCCTCCCAGGTCACAGTCCCAAAGTCAGACCGCGCATCCCGCAGCAGTGCAAAAAAAAGAAAAAAAACCCCCACAAAACAGTCTCAGGTGGTCCATCACTTTAACAAAAGAGTTCAGGTGGCCTACCTTGGTCCCGTGATAGCAGTAGGACGCTTTAGGCGGCCTACCTCGAGTCCAGTGGTGGCAGCGCTGTAGCTCCGGTGGTCTGCCACAGGTCCGGCAGCAGCGGCGAAACGGTTCCGGTGGCCGGAAAACAGAAATCAGAAACAGCTTGAGAAATATTTTGCATGTTAATTGGCAACAGGTCAATAACACGATTGGGTATAAAAAGAACATCTTAGAAAGGCAGATGTCAGATGTCAACCAGAACCAGAACTACAGCTTGGTGAAGACTGTGGCTTCCTGGAGTGAGTCAAAAACAGAATTAATTAGTGGGAGGGGATATTTATTCTTGACGGTGATGTCATTTAGACCCCGGTAATCGATGCACGGTCGGAGCGTCCCGTCCTTCTTTCCCACAAAGAAAAAACCCGCAGCTACGGGGGAGGATGACGGCCTGATTCTTCCTGCTGTTAGCGACTCCTGGATGTAGTTCTCCATGGTTTCTCTTTCGGGGCGAGACAGGTTGTACAGTCTGCTAGAGGGTAGCGAAGCTCCCGGGAGCAGATCAATGGCGCAGTCATATGGTCGGTGAGGTGGTAGTGAGAGCGCCTCGTCTTTACTGAACACCTGCCGTAGATCGTGATATTCAGGGGGAACGGAAGAGAGGTCTAGTGCTGGTGGCGGGACTGGGCTCCGTTCCGTTGAGGCGGGGGGAACGGCTGACCCCAAGCAGTTTGCCAGACAAAACAAACTCCAGCTCGCGATTCTCTTTCCGGCCCAATCAATGTGAGGATCATGCCTCTGTAACCAGGGGTAATCTAAGATAAGCGGGGTGTCAGGAGCGGGGAAAGTGAAAAAGGAAAGCTGCTCCTGGTGGTTTCCTGATGTGACTAACTGTACTGGCGCGGTTTGGTGAGTGATATAAGCAAACACCTGATTATTCAATGTGGACGCAGGGATGGGCGGTTCGAGTGGAGTAAGAGATACCGCTAACCTCTTAGCCAGTTTCTCATCCATGAGGTTCTGTTCCGCCCCGGAGTCCACCAATGCGGGGCATGTAAAAGTCTGGTTATTAGTCACGATGGTAACGGACAGTAACCATCGGGGTCCAGTAGTGCTTAAAGTGCTGCCCACCCGTATCCCCGGACTTACCGGTGGGCCGGGTTGTTTGGGCGGACCGGGCAAACAGCGATGCGGTGACCGGGCCTCCCACAGTACAGGCAATCCCCAGCCCAGAATCGGCGTTCCCTCTCCTCCGGAGAAAGCCGAGAGCGCCCGATTTGCATGGGTTTGGGTGGAGGAGGCGATGGAGAGCGCGTACACGCAGCCGTGGGTGGGGACGAAGAAACACGGATCCCGGGGCGCAATACAGAGCCCATAGGCTTAAGCCACCGCTCGGCATCCCTCTCCCGTAGGCGTCTATCGATCCTGCGGGTGAGGGAAGCCAATTGTTCGAAGGATTTAGTTTCCTCGTGAAACGCTAGTTGGTCTTTCATCTGGTCGGTTAGCGACCGTAAAAAGACCCCACGGAGGGCCGAATCGGGCCAACCCACGGCGACCGCTCTGGTACGAAACTCTACTAGGTACTCCGCAATACTACGCCGCCCCTGACGGAGCCCCAGCAATTTCTGCGTGGCGTCGTCCTCCGAGACTGGAGGGGAGAACGTAGCCTGGAACTCCTCCAGGAAATCGTCGTAATTGCAATCACGAATGGGGTGAGAGGTTAAATAAGCCTCAGCCCATGCTAAAGCACGTCCCCGTAACAACCCCACAAAGTAGGAAATCTTAGCAGCATCCGTGGGGAAGGCGTGCAGCATGCGGCTGAAGAACAAGGAGCATTGAAAAAGGAACCCCCCACACAGGTCTAACTCCCTGTGGAAGGGCTCCAGCGGCGGAGGTGAAACGCTGCGGTGCACGGGGTCGGGCAGCTTGGTTCGCAGCTGATCCTGAGTGTCACTGAGCTCTTGGTAACGGTCTTGGAGTGATTGGAGCTGCTGATCGTGGCGACCGAGAATAACGCCCTGTTTATTAATGGCGGAGTGGAGTGGATCTGCTGGGTCCATACTGGCCAGTCCGTACTGTCATGAACCGAAGTTCCGCGCACAAGCTGGACCCAGAAGCAGAGCACACACACACCGGGGTAGGGCTGCCACAAACGATTATTTTGATAGTCGACTAGTCACCGATTATTTTTGCGATTAGTCGACTAATCAGATCATCATCCATTGGACGTACAGCGTACAGCTTTTTGCACCAGCAGCATCTGGTCTTATATAACTATCATTAGCTTACAGCTTGAAGTGTTTAAGGTCTGTGCTAACTAAAAATAAAGACAAGATGGTAGTTTATTAATTTTTAATGAAATTTGCAGATTGTTTCGGTGAAGTTTAATAAACTCCTTGCTTTCTAAAATATAACAGGACACCGGAGTATATTCTCCAGCGTCTCACACTTCTGATAATCAGCTGTCTGCTTGACAGTTTTAGCTGTGCAAAAACTATAACTTTAATCTCAGCCAAACCGATTTACTCAGGAACAAATAAAATACTAAAGAAAGCCAAACAATAACATTTTAAGTTATCTAAGTGACTCTATATATCATGTTTAACCTGACTAGTGAAAGACGGCGGTGGGTTTGAAAACGATTTGCCGGGAGTCCGGTGTTCTCACGGCTCTAGTTAGCCTTGCCCCCGCCTAGCTAACGAGCTAGTGGGTAACAGACGTCTCCGAAAACGTCGGAGCGCTTTTGAAAATATGTGGTGTCCTGATAAACTGAGCAGATATTTGAGGTTTACACAGCTACATTCTCGCCTGAAAATATGTTAAACGTTTATTTTGTGACCCAGAAAGAATAATAAGAGTAATATTAAAACTAACTAGCTGCCGCCATTGTTGACAACTGCGCTATGAATTCTGGGACACAGCTTCTTCTTCTTCGGGGTTTAACGGCAGCTGGCATCCTTGTACATGCAGTGCTGCCATCTTCTGTTTCAGTCCTATTACACTCTTAAATCCTACTACTCATTCCTGCGTCCTTTGTGATCTTACAAAGCTTCAAACGATGCGTCGACTATTAAATTAGTCGTCGACGATTTTAATAGTCGACATAATCGTGACTATCGACTAATCGTGGCAGCCCTAGTATAGAGAGCGACAGCACTGATCTGTGAGTGATGATAATTTGGACAATAGGCAAGGCAAAACATACATGGAACCCACATGCGGCATGTAACAGCGTTGATTTGCTTATTTGCAAGTCACTGTTATAAGCGACCACTGACGGAGTTGATATTGACTCCTCGCATGTTATATGTGCTTACTAGCAAACATGACAAGTGAAATCTCCCGCAGCTTAAACATGTGAGAGGTTGATCGCGCAGAGAATCGCTGAGCTTATGTGAGTGCGTGTAAAAGCAGCAGGATATATATTTGACTACGATGACCTGGATGACTGAGAACCTTCACAGACAGATATATATTTTAGTTCTGCTGAGCCAAATAAGACAGGTCAGGGTGAAGAAGTGACAGCCAAAGAAAAGCTTACCACAAAACGGAGAAGTTATGACAAATCAGACTATAAGGCAAAAAGAAAGTGCAGCTTTATGGTTTCATGGACAAAAGAATTTCTGTGGCTGCAATATGAGAGCTAAATAACCAGGGCTGCACATAAGTGGTCCGCAGGTGCGCATTCCTGTCAAAATAAAAAACACGCACAAGGGTTAGGGTTAAATTTAAAAACTGTACTTTTGAGTTAAAATATATATTTATAATTTTAATAAATGACAAATTAAAAAGGCATGAACATTTTTTTTTGTATCGAAAAAATATCGAACCGTGACACCAAAGTATCGAACCGAACCGAACCGTGAATTTTGTGTATCGTTGCACCCCTAATATATATATATATATATATATCGATATATATATATCTATATATCGATATATATATATTATATATATATATATATATATATATATATATAGATATAGATATATATATATAGATATATAGATATATAGAATAGAATATGCATCTACATGTAATGCATGATTACAAGAAGGCCTATGACTCAATGCCCCACAGCTGGATACTGGAATGCCTAGAATTGTACAAGATCAATGGGACCCTAAGAGCCTTCATCAGGAACTCAATGGGGATGTGGCGTACAACACTAGAGGCCAACTCCAAGCCCATAGCACAAGTCACCATCAAGTGCGGGATCTACCAAGGAGATGCTCTGTCCCCACTGCTGTTCTGCATAGGCCTGAACCCCCTCAGTGAGATCATTAACAAGACTGGCTACGGATACCGACTACGGAACGAGCAGTTGTCAGCCACCTCCTGTACATGGATGACATCAAGCTGTATGCCAAGAGTGAACGAGACATCGATTCACTGATCCACACTACCAGGCTATACAGCAATGACATTGGAATGTCGTTCGGACTGGAGAAGTGTAGTCGGATGGTAACAAAGAGAGGGAAGGTAGTCAGAACTGAGGGGATTGAACTACCAGAAGGCAACATTGCAGACATAGAGGACAGTTACAAGTACCTGGGGATCCCGCAGGCAAATGGGAACCATGAAGAGGCCGCTAGAAAGGCTGCAACCACCAAGTACCTGCAGAGGGTCAGGCAAGTCCTGAGGAGTCAGCTGAATGGTAAGAACAAGATCCGGGCCATCAACACGTACGCCCTGCCCGTGATCAGGTACCCTGCTGGGGTAATAGGCTGGCCAAAGGAGGAGATAGAAGCCACTGACATAAAGACAAGAAAGCTCCTTACCATGCATGGAGGGTTTCACCCCAAGTCCAGCACCCTGAGGCTGTACGCTAAGTGGAAGGAAGGGGGCCGGGGACTGGTGAGTGTCAGCACCACAGTCCAGGATGAGACAACGAACATCCAAGAATACATTGGGAAGATGGCCCCAACTGACCTAGTGCTCAGTGAATACCTCAGGCAGCAGAAACCCAAGAAAGAGGAGGGAGACGAGGAACCATCATGGAAGGACAGGCCCCTGCACGGTATGTACCACCGGCAGATAGAGGAGGTGGCTGATATCCAGAAATCCTACCAGTGGCTGGACAAAGCTGGACTGAAAGACAGCACAGAGGCACTAATCATGGCAGCACAAGAACAAGCTCTGAGTACAAGATCCATAGAGGCTGGGGTCTATCACACCAGGCAAGACCCCAGGTGCAGGCTGTGTAAAGATGCCCCAGAGACAATCCAGCACATAACAGCAGGGTGCAAGATGCTAGCAGGCAAGGCATACATGGAACGCCAAACCAAGTGGCCGGCATAGTGTACAGGAACATCTGTGCCGAGTATAACCTGGAAGTCCCGAGGTCAAAATGGGAGATGCCCCCAAGGGTGGTGGAGAATGACCGAGCTAAGATCCTGTGGGACTTCCAGATACAGACGGACAAAATGGTGGTGGCTAACCAACCGGACATAGTGGTGGTAGACAAACAGAAGAAGACGGCCGTAGTGATCGATGTAGCGGTTCCGAATGACAGCAATATCAGGAAGAAGGAACACGAGAAGCTGGAGAAATACCAAGGGCTCAGAGAAGAGCTCGAGAGGATGTGGAGGGTGAAGGTAACGGTGGTCCCCGTGGTAATCGGAGCACTAGGTGCGGTGACTCCCAAGCTAGGCGAGTGGCTCCAGCAGATCCCGGGAATAACATCGGAGATCTCTGTCCAGAAGAGCGCAGTCCTGGGAACAGCTAAGATACTGCGCAGGACCCTCAAGCTCCCAGGCCTCTGGTAGAGGACCCGAGCTTGAAGGATAAACCGCCCGCAGGGGCGTGCTGGGTGTTTATATAGATATATATAGATATATAGATATATAGAATAGAATATGCATCTACTTAAATCAACTTCAAGTCAAATGGTTAAAAAAATAATTTCACACACAAAAAAAGAGCTAGAAAATTCACCACACTGGGAAGGGTGAAGACAACTGGGGTGGCCGGCCCTGGCCACGAGGTGTCCCTTATTTATTTTTCAGGGAGTTGGCAACCCTAGCATTCTTCCCATAAAATAACAGAGTTCATAAACAAAAATAAAGTTACAAAAAGCATTCTCTCAAAAGCAAAATAAATACAAACTAATTCAAAATGACTTTACATACTCACAACTTAAACAAAACACTCACGGTTAAAGCATAACAACATACCAAAATAACCCATCTCACATTCACACAACCTTTCCCCACATTCGCGCCATATACGCTATTACTTTTGAACATGGCGTCCCTTGAACGCAACACAACATGGCGGCAGACGACTGCAAACGTTGTTTCACCAACAAAAAGCTTTCCTCTTAATACATGTACTCAGTACTGCTTGGCTAACACTAAAACAAACACTACAACACATTTTCGGAAGTCGCAGGTTGCCACTGTCATAGCATATACTTATAGTGCTACGTAGCATTATAGCATTATGCCGATGATACACTAATACTCATTACAACAAAATACCACAAAACAACATCATCACTCTCATCTCAAAATATAGCCGAACAGTTGTTACTCAACTTACATGACATTTAGAACCAGTTCGGTAACATAAAAGTTTGTTTGTCAGTACCTGTGGATTAATAGAGAGGACACCGAAGTTAGCGTCTTGCTCAGGCCGGAGCTCATTTATTTCTGAGCTGCGCATGCGCAGAGCCTATAGCTAGAGTCTCTCTGGTAGTTCCACAGCAGTGCAAGAGCACCATCTACTGGCATAATGAAATATAACCAATATAACAACACATAACAATGTCAAAATAAGTCACAATAATAAACAAAAAATAAGGGGGTAATTGGTTTTCTTACAAAAATAAACATGTAGCTTTTTCAACCTGCTACATGATCACTGCACAAGCCTGCCTGACCTGTTAAAAAGTTAACGAGGCAAACCGTCCTCGCTGCACCGCAGGCTACTTTAGGCAAAAAGATAAAAAGCTTTTAAAAAAGATTAAATAAAAGATAAAAAGCCCTCTTTGACTCCTATGAGAAGTCACACAGCGAAGGTGTATGAAGGGACAACAGCAATCCTCCTTCTTCATCTTGCTCCTCAACTGTAGCCTAGATAGACAATGATGGAAAGTCAGAAATCAATTGATTACCGTATTTTCACGACCATAAGGTGCACTGTGCTAAAAGGCGCAGTCTCAGTTATGTGTGCCCTTACTGTATTTAACACACACATAAGGCGCACTGGACCATAGGGCGCATACAAGTACCGTATGCGTATTTAAAAATAAAGCGGGAGCAAACCTGAATTCGGTACCTTACTCACATTTCTATTGCCGGTAATCGTCATCATCAACAACACACAAGCATACAAGTGTGCATATTTAAAAATAAAGCAGGAGCAAAACTGAGTTTGGTACTCACATTTTTATTACCAATAATCGTCATCATCAACAACACACAAGCATACAAGTGTGCATATTTAAAAATAAAGCAGGAGCAAAACGAAAGTTTGGTACTCACATTTTTATCATCAATCAAACCCATCGAAGTCCTCATCCTCTGTGTCTGAATTGAACAGCTGCGCTAAATCTCCATCAAACATGCCAGGTTCACTGTCTTCACCGTCAGAGTCACTTTCCGTGCCGTGCGGCTCCTCGGAAACGATGCCGGCTTTTGCGAAAGCTCGAACAACAGTGCCAGCAGACATGTTAGCCCAAGCATCTACAATCCATTGGCAAATTGTGGCGTAACTCGCCCGGCGCTGCCTTCCACTCTTAGTGAAACTGTGGTCTCCATCGGTCATCCATCGCTCCCAGGCCGCTCGCAGCCTTACTTTGAACGGGCGGTTCACACCGATGTCCAGCGGTTGGAGTTCCTTTGTCAGGCCTCCCGAATGACAGCAAGCTCACAGTTCATTTGTTTCACTAGTTTTTTCACATCGGCTGTGAGATGGGCACGCATAGAGTCACAGATTAAGAGCGATGGTGATGCGTGGAAAAAACCACCTGGTCTCCTTACATACACCTCCCTCAGCCAGCTCTTTCATCATTTCCTCATCCATCCAGCCCTTTTCATTTGCCTTAATGATGATTCCTGCTGGAAACTTCTCTTTAGGCAAAGTCTTTCTGCTTAAAAATCACCATAGGCGGCAGTTTCTGTCCATTAGCATGGCAGCCAAGCACAACAGTAAAAGAAGACTTTTCTCCCCGTTGTGCGTATCGCTACCGTGCTGGTCCCCTTCTTCTCCACAGTGTGACTCACCGGGATGTCAAAAGTTGAGCGACCTCGTCGGG
>NW_024582622.1:717030-720923 GCF_018398535.1 Haplochromis burtoni
GGAGACCTGCGGGAAATGAAGCCTCATTTCCGGCGTGCAGCAGCGGCTTCGCCCGCTGATCGGGCGGGACCATTTTTTGGTCCCTAGGACCATGAGAGGGTGATTTTTTTTTTTTAGTCAACAGGAAATGACGTATTTGTTGTCACGTGGTATCGGACGTGTGGGCTGGAAAAAGCAGTCCCCGGTGATCGTGCCCCGGTGATCGTCGCGACTTACCCCGGCAACATGCACTTATTTCGGCCTAGAGGAGGAGCATTTGCCGCCTGGAGACCATTTTCTGGTCCTGAAAAAAAAAATAAAAGGCGATCGAAATGACTGTTGGTGCCAATCTTTAGTCCATCTAAAGGCCTAATTATAATAACAATTGAATATTACCTCAAATGTTTTTTTTGGAAAATATTCAAGTTTTATGTTTTTTGGGGCAAAAAAAGCAGTGCGCTCATGTGAGAAACCGGGATTAAAGGGTTAAAATCCGCGAAATGTAATTAAAACTTGACATGAATATTTCAAGGAGAAGTAGGTCTTAAAAGACTTGACCAATTTAAAGTGAAAAAAAATATTAATATTTAATATTTTTATTGCACATTTTGGGGAATGGACATAGGCTTAAAGGTGGATGCATTTTTTTTAATGTGCTCCTGCAAAAAAAATAATGGCAGGTCAAAATGAATTTTGGTGCCATCTTTGGACCATCTAAAGGCCTAATTATAATAACAATCAAATATTACTTCAAATGTTTTTTTTGGAAAATATTTAGTTTTTTTGTTTTTTGGGGCTAAAAAAACAGGGTGCTCGTGTAATACAACTGGGATTTAAAGGGTTAAAACAACGAAAATATAATTAAAACTTTATATGAATATTTCAGGGAGAAGTAGTTTTAAAAGACTGACCAATTTAAAGTGAAAAAAAATATGAAAAAATATGAATATATAAAGTTTTTATAGCACTTTTTGGGGAATGGACATTTATGTCCATTAGGGACCAAGGTGGATGGATTTTTTAGGGATCTCCAAGGGTAGTCCTGGTCCGGATGGAAAAATGGCACCGTTTCATAAAACGAAAGCACCAAGACGACCTCCTTGGAAATGTTCAATGTTCATCTCTTCAAGCTAAGTGAAACTGCTTTTAGCCGAATGGTGACCGTCGAAACGCTTCTCCCGCTCGCTCTTTGCTCGATGATCCACCGCTCGAGTCTTTCCTCCAACTCGGGCCACCTCGCCTTATGTCCGCGGAAACTCAGCTGCGTTTTCTTGACCTGCCGGAGCTTGTTTTCCAGCTTCCTCCATTTGCGAACCATCGATTCGTTAATCTTAAATTCTCTCGCCGCTGCTCGATTTCCATGTTCCTCCGCGTAGCTGATGGCCTTCAGTTTAAACTGTGCTTCGTAAGCGTGTCTCTTTGCCATTTTCAGGGTTGTTAAAACAACGATGTCCTGCATAATGCACATACCTGTTCTTTTATACAGGTATGTGCGATTGTCCCGGTATATACGATCAACGCCCACACTTCACCCTTTAACGTTCTCATGGTGTTCTCTACTACGTCCTCCTTACAACACATAGGGCGCACTGCGCTATAGGGCGCGCCGCACTTTTTAAAGAAAATCTAAGACTTTTAAGTGCGCCTTATGGTCGTGAAAATACGGTACCTATAAAAAGCAACTCAGAAGAGCCCTTGGAGACCATCCATGACCTCTACTGTCAGCTTCCCCAGAACCCACTGGTAAAGGAATGAAGTCTGTGAAAGGTCCATGTCAGTCAGGTTTAAGAAAAAGATGCTTGTCATAAATCCTTTAATCTGTGAAGAAGTGTGGTTGCCATCTTGAACCAGGGAGGTTGTTCTTTATAATAAAGATAGCGTTTTGGTCTCTGAAGAAGAAAAACTGCCAGGCAGCTGCAAAGGCCCGTCCAACACAGGCAGCAGCACAGCAGACCTGGTCAAGTGGAATCCTCCCCAGAAGAAATTGACCAGTGCATTTTGAATCTCTCTGATTAATGCATCTGGAGGTTCCACAACAGTAGAATGGTGCCAGAGCACAGAGGTGGCCAAGATGTTAAAAACCAAAATTCTTCCCATGCAGGACAACTGCAGCTGGACCCAACTCCATCGAGACAATCGGGCACTGATCTTTTCTGCTAGACCTTCCCAATTTTTCTTTTGGAATTCGTCTCTTCCCAGAAACACACCCAAGCATTTCATTCCATCCCTGTTACACTGTAGCCCCTCCGGTAAAGTGGGCTCCCTTATACCCTTTCAACAGAGGACCTTCACATTTGATCCAGTTGACGTCTGCAAAAGATGCTTTCTCGTATAATTCCAGTTTTATATGAGAGCGTTGATATCATTTTTTGTGGTTATAAAAACTGTAACATATTCAGGATACACAGACAGTCTCAGTGTGCTTCCTGCTCCTTCTGCAAAGTTCAACCCCGTGAGTCCCTGTCTGAGGTGGTTTAAAAGGGGCCAGAGCATAGAGGATTCGGAAAAGGGGGATGTGGCGTGGAGGTGTAGTCTTTGGCTCTGCAATGACCCACAGATTTTCCTGGAAACCTTCCAGGCCACGGCAAAGGTATGCCAGTGGTCTCCCGCAGAATGGGCACTGTGGTTACTGCAGCTGCTGTTGCTATTGGGAGAGGCTCCGACAGCGGCTCTGAGCCTGCCATCAGCTTAGTTTTGAAGACAACTGCGTGGTGCTGGATTGTTTGGGCCTCTCCCCAGAGGATCACTGGCGGCATGCAGTTCCCAGCCATTCTGATGGCAGGGGAGGATTTGCCGTTCGCATGGCCCTGTCAGCTGTACAATGCGGCATCAAGGGGGCTGCAGCCTGGGCCGTCAGAGGGGGACACACGGATGCTGGAAAAGGTGGTCTTAGAACAGTTTGTGGAGGGCTTGCACAGGGAAATGGCACACTGGGTCTGCTGTCTTAGACCGGTGAACCTGGAAGCTGCAGTCATCCTTGCAGAGGATCCCCCAGGCCACCCGGGTGGGGGGAGCAGGGAGGCACAGCTGCTGCCACTCACTAATCAGATTCTCCCCTTTTCCAGTGATGCTGGGCCTGCGAGGACAGCTGAGTATAGAGTGGGGAAGCAGCTGGAAAGCTGACTGCCCAGAGCGACGAAAGAAAACGTATTATGCAAATAAACACTAAGAAACCTGAAGTTACGTGGGGTCCGTTCATTTTACAGTGTGAATGCTTGAATGAAGCCAGTTGCATAAGAGCGCTTCAACTGCTCATAGTAAAAAGCAGTAGCAGTACTATAAGAAACAGTCCATTTACCATTTACCAAACTCACCTCTTCAACAATAAAAACAAAAAAACCTGCCACTGCCACTCTTGTGTAAAGTTGGGTTTCTTGAAAGGAGCTATACCAATCTGTCAAAACAAAGTTATCATTATTAATGCTTAGTGACAGTGATGCCAGACACATTACTAAAGTATCTTTCCATGCATTTCTGAAGTGGCATAGTGCATAGTATTGTGCATCCAGCAAAGGATGGATGACATGTAAATACCATCATCTCAAGAGACTTGCTATTGGAAGTTAAACCTCGTGCAAAAAACATTAGAAAGTGAACCCGACAAGCACTTAAAGGCAGTGAAGAGGAAGAAGTCCCATTTCACACAAGGAGACTTCCAAAAACATCAGGCTCATGGAGAAGCAGGCATCTGCAACCACTGGCTGGGGGAGTCTACAGGGAGTGCAGAATTATCAGGCAAGTTGTATTTTTGAGGAATAATTTTATTATTGAACAACAACCATGTTCTCAATGAACCCAAAAACCTCATTAATATCAAAGCTGAATGTTTGTGGAAGTAGTTTTTAGTTTGTTTTTAGTTTTAGCTATTTTAGGGGGATATCTGTGTGTGCAGGTGACTATTACTGTGCATAATT
>NW_024582622.1:722123-744366 GCF_018398535.1 Haplochromis burtoni
GATGCACATCACCTAATATGCTTAATTGGTAGTAGGCTTTCGAGCCTATACAGCTTGGAGTAAGACAACATGCACGAAGAGGATGATGTGGACAAAATACTCATTTGCCTAATAATTCTGCACTCCCTGTAGTGCAAAGTTGAGAAGAGCAAACATGGAGGCATAACCACACGTGTTTTATGAACTTTATGTAGGATTCAATAAGCAGCATTTCTGCATTAAAATATAAAAATGTGGCATCCACACACATCCACACACGCACAGAGGGGAAAGAGAGCCACAAAAGGAGAGAAAAACAGAACGGCGAAGGAGCGAGACTGTGACAGCACCTTGACAGAAATAACCAGGAAACTTCAAGAACACATTATGTAGAGATCCACTGTCTAATTAAGAAAACAAAAATCACATGCTTCAAATTGACAGTTTAAACTGTAAATAGCAGTCCTTATAAAAATGTACTCTACTCCTCTCCCGTCTTGTCTTTCTAACGTAACACATTAATTAAAAAACTAACTCCATCTATTCCTACTCTTCTCTTGAATGAAATGAGAAAGACAAACACAAGCTGTGCAGGCAGGACCATAGGGTAACATTAATTAATTAACAGTTTTTGAAGTGCATCCATAGGATCTACTGGAAGGAATCGGAGGCTGTAGCACATGAAAAATGATCCCACTCGAAATCACTATAACAAACTGTCTCTCAGGGTTAATTACTCATTAATTCAGAATTCCATTCTGCATCATTGCAGTCCCCTTTAACCCCTCATTTGTGTAATGGATTTGCATCCATGTCAGCCCATAGTTAAATTATTGTATAGTTTTTATAATGTGCTATAAGCATGTGTGCACTTTTATAGAGCTGTTTCTAATTTTGTTAAACTATGTATAATGACAATAAAGGCTTTCAATTCAATAAATGACAACAGACAACTTTCTGTCAAACAAATATTTGTTTAGTTTATTAAATGGTTATTAAAACTAGTATCACTCATTCACTCCTATGTTGTACACATGTAGCTGCCAATTTTTGTATTTGCAAGCACAAAGCAACAAAAAACAGAGATACTTGAAGCCTTCAGCTTCTAGCAACTCCTCCCAGGAACAGAATTGTCACTCCACCCTTTTCTGGCTGAGAACTATGGCCTCAGATGCAGCAATGTCTCTCTTGGACACTCCAGGGTACCACGCTGCTAACCAACACTCTCCACTCCCAAACCCTGGTATGAACCTTTCTAGAGAACTCCCCTGAAGTTGGAGCACACCCTCTTGCCCCCCTTCTTAAAGGGGGAAACTGTCATCCCAGTCTGCCAATCCAAGGGCACTGTCCCCAACTTCTACATGCAGGGTTGTCAACCAAGATAACCCCATGATTTCCAGAGCATGACAACCTCAGGGCAAATCCTATCAACCCCATGGGCCCAGCCACCAAGGAGTTGTTTAACTACCTCAGTTACTTTACACAAGTGATAGTCATCCCTCTTGTTTACAGACTCTAGGGCTACGTTCACACTGCAGGCGAAAGTGCATCAAATCGGCCTTTTATTGACCCTGTGCAACCCATATCCCATCATGCTATGACAGTGTGAACGGCACTTTCATATCTGGTACTGAATCCGATACATATCTGATGTTTCAGAAAGCCACTGCTGTTTGATGGTCATGTCGCATTAAATCCGTCTTTTACATCACTGACATGAGACAGACGGCAATTATCAGCGCCAGAGAAGACATCGTGAACGCTTCCTGGCCATCCGGTGAAACTGTTGGGAAGACAACGTTGGAGAAACATGAACATTTTATTTGTTCTGTATAATCTGCAGATTCTGACAGAAATCTATCCTTTAAAACAGCAATCAGGATCATTATTAGGCCAAATGTAAATAACAAAATAACTTTATAACTTAAAGTAAAATTGGGAAACGCAAAGTCTGAAACAAGTCTTTATATTAAGGCCATCAGTCAAACATACTATTTGCTCTGGGTCTAAACAGAGCGCGTTGTGTGTGACGTCTTCTTTTGCGCATGCGGCCGCTTTGAGCGTTCACACTAGAGCGCGTTTGCTGTCGCATTTTATTTGTCAAGCAGACAAAAAAATCTGATTTGATCACAAAATCGGAATTGAGCATTAAGACCTGCAGAGTGAACGTAGTCTTAGTCTTCCTACCTTCTGACACACCTTCCTTCCTTCTCCTGTCTGTGTTCTCAGTTAAAGTCAGCAGCATCCATCCTAACTGTACACACTGAGAGCAGCAAGGAACTTCTTCCTCCTGACAGTTTTCCAGAATCACCTCTAGGCCACCTGAAAACTTTGCTCAGTGGGGTCACAGAACTCCTCCCGTTTGTATTCAAGTGTTTGCTTCAGCTATTTTCTGAATCAGCTACTCCTGTCAGCTCCCTCTAGAGTCCCACGACCCAAACAAACTTGTTAGAACTTTTTCAGCTTAAAATTCCCTTCACCTCTGGCATCCATCTATTTCTGGAGTTTCCACTATCAACCAACTCAATACAGCCTCAGCAATGGAACGGGGTCCATTCAGACTCAATATCCCCAACCTCCCTCAGAATGCTTTTGAAGTTTCATCCATTCTTTTGTTCTTTCATACACAATTCAGGGTAGCCGGGGTCCTGGGGTGTAATCCAAGCTAATCTCACAGGGTGAGAGTGATGTTAATATCATAGATCACTAGGACTCATCTGTTATGCAGACAATGCATTAATAGGGGCCAATAGGTTTTTAATTTTCATGCTAAATAAATAGCTAGTTATCAGATGTGTCTGCATAAATGAGGTAGACAGTAACACATATAATTTGGCAATATACTGTACTGAAAGTCTAGAAATACTTCCCAAACATAGTTATCAGAAAGACAACACGGTGTTTTTGATGATCTTTGGTCCTACTCTGCGTTAGTGTGTACTGTGTTAACCTGTACCAAATGGACGCGGGTCCTGGATGCAGAGTCCTGAGCATTTAGTTAAAATTAGATTTTGTTTAATGCCGCTCTTTGTGAGGCTTTCAAACAGTGAGTTCTGGACAGAAGCCACTATTTCATAATACAGACACTTCTAGTTGTGAAATATTCCTTCAAGTCAGTGCTAGACCATCTTTGTGCTGAATTAAGAGCTCATTTCAGCAAAGTCTTCCTCTACTTAACTCAAGCACATTGTCTCCATATCACATTTGACAGGGTTGTTTGTTTTCCTCCTCCTCTTGTTAATACCAATATGACTTTTATCCATGGTGCTCTGGACACATGCAGGATGTAAGGCCACTGTTATTTCCTGAGGACAGAGCCGTACTGATAAACAGCAGTGATTTGCTTAGCGTTTGACAGTTTGCTTATTTCATTTTTCCTCCTAGGACTCCTCATCAGTTAATTTCAACACGGCAGCCTCAGAAGCCCGAGTCTTTGGGGAAATGTCATTTTTAATTAATTCCCAGGTCTTTTAAGATAAGCAGCTAGTCGTTAATTTCACCCAGGGCGTAACGTTGTCAGGGGCCCAGAAGCATGACGTATGTCTGTCAAGATTAATTACTATGCAAAAACAGCTCTCTTTTTTCTTCTTGCCTTTCCCCTTGTATACAGGAGTGCCTAACTGACCAGCTAACAAAAAGTGCTGTCTGAATGGGTCCCTGGATGATACTGTGTGTGATTCATGTGGCATGTTGAAAATATGTTTATGATGTCAGTCAGATATTTTCAGGGAACTCTGAATATCCAGTGGAAAATCTCAAAAATGATTACCACGTTTGAAAATTGTACAACATTAAATTATCCCTATGATCTGTTTAAATATGTATAATTTATTTATTTGATTTGATTATTTTTGCCATTACTGGATAGAGACAGCAAAAACACACAGGAAGACTGGGAGAGACAGAGGGGGATGACACGGGCTGCAGGTTGCACTCGAACGCTGCTTTCCGACCATGTGCATGTGGCCTGAACTTGCTGCTGAACTAAACTAGCACCGCTTCTTTATATTTTTAATAATAATAGTAAAAACTTTAGTTTTAGCATTAGCAGTAATTTATATATTGCCTTTTCAGAAACCCAAGAGCATAAAAAAACCAAAGTATATAAACAAACAAAACGTCTAGAGGTTCAAGATTTTGTTAAAGTGGTGAGATTATATTGTAATATTAAATATACTATATACATAATATTGTTTTACAAAACATTATACAGAAATGTGCAGTGTGATTGGAATGCGAGCACCTAATGGCTTAGCTATGTATGAGCACTAACGCAGGTTTGGAACAGCCGCTGAGCAGGAAAATGCTACGAATAAATTGAAAGAGCCACAACCCAGGTTTGAGTTGTCTTTCTCATTATAACCAGGGCAATATCAAACCTCCTCTTTATTAAATCACACAGGTGTCGTTTTTGTTATTACTGAGGTCTAAGGCGATCATAAAAAATGATTCAAAGCATGTGTGATAACAACATGGCCAACTGTCCATGGCTAGCTGGTGAACATTAGTAACTACCTAACTTGCTTCTGTGCTGACTTACTTCAAGATTGAAGATTCTTTGTTTGTCACATGTCATACTAGTACAACACACTGTGAAGTGTGTCCTGAACTGCTCCTTGACTGTGTGAAACTTTATAAACAATAAGTAAATTGAGCAACGTTAATCACAGGGGAGCAAAGGTCATTCCTGGGGATGTCAGGGAAACAATCCTCCAGTTACACTGAAGGCAGAAAATCCACTTAGATGATGTTGGGATTAAATTATTTGACGTGCCTCAATTCTATGCTTTATATGAACTAAAATGCCATATTACCATATAGTGTGGTATTAAGTGGACACGGCCCTGAAAATAGAGGCATTAGACTACGTGTGATCGGGGAGTAGAAAGCTGGAGACTCTCACTCACGCTTGCCTGGGAAAAAGTAGATAAGACGGGACCATCTCTGGTGGAAAGTTACTGAGACACTGTTGTTTAGACTAGAGTGAGAGAGCTTCTGTAATAAAACTGTCAGGGGAACACCAGCACTTTGAGATCCGCGGCCACGTGTCATGCAGGACGCATCTCCCTCCTAGAAGTAATAGAGTGTGAAATGGTCTACTGAGCAGTGTTTTGTCTTCCATCGGATGCCTCGGAGGAATCAAAAGAACTTGGTGAAGTGTTGATATTTAACAAGGAAGAGAAGAGTGAGATCCCTCACAGTGAATGTTGAAGATTTCCTTTGATTTCCAGGGATGTTCTCCCTGCGGTGGAGGATGAACAGGTAGGTGGAGGTGAGTGGTCCAGGTGAAATGGGAGGGAAACTGGAAGCTGGATTATCTTGGCAGGGCTGCAGTGAGTTAAACAGGTCAACACGATTTGGCCTGTTGCCGCTTGAGAGAGGCAGACTATCTGGCAAAACCTCGATAGATCAGCTGGTCCTCACATACTGGAATTAATGATGATGATCAGCAGCAGATGTGTCAGGCTGAGGATCTGGAACAGAGAGCTCTGCCCAATAGGTAGGATTCTGCAGGAAGCTTGCTCAGGAGAAGGAGAAACTGGACCAACCTGCTCCCTCATGACAGTTATTTGTTTTTCTAAAACTAATGGTGTAATGGATTAGTAGAGCTAATCAAGCGGTAGACGCAAATTTAACAATTTCTTTTCTTTACTTATTGAGTAAGCCCAAATATACTTAAATCTAAATTGAGACTGAAAAAAGCAACCTCCACCCATAAGCCTATTGTATGGATTTTGTAATTTAGATTTTCACACCTGGATTTGAAATTGGAAGGTCGGGGGTTCGACTCCACTGAACGGCTACCCTGAGGTACCCCTGAGCAAGGTACCGTCCCTACACACTGCTCCCCGGGCGCTGCATTGGTGGCTGCCCACTGCTTCACTGGGTGAATGGGTTAAATGCAGAGGAACTATTTCCCTATGGGGACTAACACACACACTTTACTTTACAATCTATACCCACACCCTGCCGGTCGTCTGATACTCTACTGAGATAATAAGCTATCCAAAGGAGGAGATAGAAGCCACTGACATCAAGACAAATAAGCTCCTTACCACATATGGAGGGTTTCACCCCAAATCCAGCACCCTGAGACTGTATGCTAAGCAGAAAGGAGGCCAAGGACTAGTGAGCATCAAAACCACTATCTAGGATGATGGTTTATTCTCCTGCTTTCTATTTTTCTCGTATACCTCTTTAAGAAACTAGCCAAGGCTGAGTCTTTGCTGGGCAGTTTCCAAGGCCTCAGATATGGACAGCTGGGACATGAGAGGAAAGCCTGTTTAGAAGGATGGAGTGAGAGATCATGACGAAGGATGATCTCAAATTCAAAAGGACGAGATTACCAGAGTCAGCTCCGAGTAAAATATCATTAGTGACTTTAAGTAAAGCCTTTTCTGTACTGCGACATGAGCAAAAGTTGGAAATCTCTAGTAGATGTGAATGAAGTTTAGGTGTGACTATTTTTTCAAGTATTTTAAAATAGAAGGGTAGATTAGAAATTGGACGGAGGTTGTTAAAGTTGTTAGGATCCAAGGAAGGTTTTTTCAGTATAGGAGTGACTGAAGCGATCTCGAATAAGGAAGGAACGACACTGGTGGTGAGTCAATAGTGAATGATAACAGAGATGAGTGGGAGTAAGGAAGAGATGCAGGTCCTGTGGGGATATGATCAATATGACATGTATTGGGCTTTGATTTACATATGAACTCAGAAATATCTTATATATAAGAGGCAGGAAAGGTGGAAAAAGGCTCAAAACGGATAAATGTTTCTGAGGAGGGGGTGGACACAACATTCAAACTTAGTTGCTGTTGAATGTTATTAATCTTCAACGTGAAGAACAGCATCAAGGAGTTACAGGTTTCAGAAGAATAGAAGTGTGGTGGCAATGCACTGGGGGACTGAAGAATTTTGTTGAGAAGCGAAAACAAAGTCCTGGAGTTACCCTCAGAACTGATAATACGGAAGCTTTGTTTGGCCTGGATGATGGAGTCTTTATACTGGAGTACATGATATTTATAGATTTCTGCATCAACAGTTAAACCAGATTTCTTATATCTACGCTCTAGTTGCCAGTTTTGGCCTTCAGTGCTCAGAGGTCAGAGGTAAACCATGGAGGAAAACGAGCAAAGGAAACAGAGTGAGTTTTTACAGGAGCCAGAGACTCAAGGACATTGAGTAAATAATTATTGTAATATAACAACAAATCATCAGGAGTAGAAGGCACTCTAGGGAGCTAAAGGTATCAGTATTCACTAGGAGGACTTTCAAGTGCTGGCAAAAAATGATCGCGAGACCACCCCCGTGACCTGAGCAGCGAGGTCTCTAAAAGTAAATAAACCCCGGAGGGGTAGTTGGGAAAAGTCATCAGGTTGTTGCCAGGTTTCGGTTAAACAGAAAAAGTCAAACTTACAGTCAGATAGGACATCTTGAATGAGAGGTCCCTTATTTGTCAGTGAACGGATACTCAGAAGACTGAAGTTGAGTGCAGTATTTTCTTTTTTGTTAATCACGGTAGACGCCCTGGTCAGGTGGACAAGAGACTGGTGGTTGTCAATACGTTAAGGGTGTCTGTGAGGGTGATGAGTAGCAGACCAAAAAGATTTAATACCATTGGAGTGGTGGAAAATCCTGTGGGACCCACGGTGGATGTATCTCCGGTGAGGCTGGAAAGTGATGTCCGGGTGGTAGTGACAGCTGGCCGCGAAGGCGCAGGAGCTCAGCAGCTGTATAGCAGAGCAGTCAAGCTGTAGGATGGTGTGCCCATCTCTGGTAACCAGTGTTGGTCAAGTTACTTGAAAAAAGTAATTAGTTACTGATTACTGATTACTTCTCAAAAAAAGTAATCCTGTTACTTTACTGATTACTTATTTTCAAAAGTAATTAATGACTTAGTTACTTAGTTACTTTTAAAAAAAATGATACACTACCTGAATGCGTGATAAAGCAATAGACCTTTTGTTAGGATGCCTGGGTCGTCGACCCAGGGCTTTTGAGTTTATATTATTTATACTGTCTAGTTTTTGGTTTCTTTGAGTTCTATCTAATGGCTTATGTCTCTGTCTTCTTTAGTTGCTCTGTCTCCCCTATCACCTGCATCCCCTTGTCTAGTTCGTGTCTATGTGTATCTTAAGTTCCTATATCCCCGTGTTCAGTCAGTGTTTGTGTCTGCCCTGTTCCCACGTCTCTGTTCCCTTTGTTATAGTGCCTGCCCGTGAGTCTGTGTTATGTTTCCTGTTTTACTTTGAAAGTCCATGTCTGATGTTAATGTGTCTGGTTTTGCTTCCCCTTGTCTCGTTAGGCCTGATTTGCCCCAGCTGTGTTTCCCTCCTGTTACCCATTCCCTGATTGCTCCCTCTGTGTATTTAAGCCCTGTGTTTCTTGTGTCGTGTCGCGATCTACCGTTTCTTAGCTGTGTGTTCTGTCATTCTCAGGTTTAAGTTTGTTTTGAGTTTTTTCAGTTATGTTATATTTTTGAGTACCATAATTAAAGCCTTTTTGAGTTCACGTCTGTCTCCGGAGTCTGCACCTTGGGTCCTATTCCTGCCTGCACACAGCCACACCTAACAGAAGATCGCGACCAGAACATGGACCCTGCAGACTCTTTTTCTTTGAGTTCGACGGCGAGATGGAGCGGCTGGTGCGCCTGCTTGACCGCATTGCCCAGTCACAGGATTTAAGGACCATGGCAGTGGGGCTGAGCGCGGTGGAGGCCATCATTCGGCATAATCCCCGGCTTAGCCAGTTTGCTAGAGACACTGAGTTGGGGAACACCATTACTGCCTGGAGAGAGCAAGTCAGGGCTAGTGAGCTTGCTCTCTCCCTCACTACATCTTCCCCACCGCTGCCGCAGGACAACGCACACTCTGCTTCATCGCCACTGCAGGCTTCCTCCCCTTCCTCACGCCAGCTGGGACCTTGTTCGCCTGTCCGTTCGCCTGCCTTTTTCCTGGCGGCTGTGTGGTCGGAGGATGAGGAGGAGGTCTCCATTTCTCCACTGGTTCCTGTTCCCTCGTCTAAAAGGAAGCGACGCCACCGTCGCTCCTCTCCTCGGTCATCCGTTCAGCCACTGTCCACTGAGGTCAGACCTTCACCGGCTGCTGGAGGGTCCGAGGAACCGCTTCAGCCACCTGTCTCCGCTGGAGGGTCCGAGGAACCGCTTCAGCCACCTGTCTCCGCTGGAGGGTCCGAGGAACCGCTTCAGCCACCTGTCTCCGCTGGAGGGTCCGAGGGATCGCTTCAGCCACCTGTCTCCGCTGGAGGGTCCGAGGGATCGCTTCAGCCACCTGTCTCCGCTGGAGGGTCCGAGGGATCGCTTCAGCCACCTGTCTCCGCTGGAGGGTCCGAGGGACCGCTTCAGCCACCTGTCTCCGCTGGAGGGTCCGAGGGACCGCTTCAGCCACCTGTCTCCGCTGGAGGGTCCGAGGGACCGCTTCAGCCACCTGTCTCCGCTGGAGGGTCCGAGGGATCGCTTCAGCCACCTGTCTCCGCTGGAGGGTCCGAGGGACCGCTTCAGCCACCTGTCTCCGCTGGAGGGTCCGAGGGATCGCTTCAGCCACCTGTCTCCGCTGGAGGGTCCGAGGAACCGCTTCAGCCACCTGTCTCCGCTGGAGGGTCCGAGGAACCGCTTCAGCCACCTGTCTCCGCTGGAGGGTCCGAGGGATCGCTTCAGCCACCTGTCTCCGCTGGAGGGTCCGAGGAACCGCTTCAGCCACCTGTCTCCGCTGGAGGGTCCGAGGAACCGCTTCAGCCACCTGTCTCCGCTGGAGGGTCCGAGGAACCGCTTCAGCCACCTGTCTCCGCTGGAGGGTCCGAGGACCGCTTCAGCCGTCCTCCGCTGGAGGGCCCGAGGAGCCTGTTCAGCCTCACGCCACGTCAGCTGGAGGGCCCGAGGAGCCTGTTCAGCCTCACGCCTCGTCAGCTGGAGGGCCCGAGGAGCCTGTTCAGCCTCACGCCACGTCAGCTGGAGGGCCCGAGGAGCCTGTTCAGCCTCACGCCACGTCAGCTGGAGGGCCCGAGGAGCCCGTTCAGCCTCACGCCACGTCAGCTGGAGGGCCCGAGGAGCCCGTTCAGCCTCACGCCACGTCAGCTGGAGGGCCCGAGGAGCCCGTTCAGCCTCACGCCACGTCAGCTGGAGGGCCCGAGGAGCCCGTCCAGCTGCCATTAGCCTCTGCCTCTGCTACGCCTGGTCCAGCTTCTGCCTCTGCCTCTGCTACGCCTGGTCCAGCTTCTGCCTCTGCCTCTGCTACGCCTGGTCCAGCTTCTGCCTCTGCCTCTGCTACGCCTGGTCCAGCTTCTGCCTCTGCCTCTGCTACGCCTGGTCCACTTCTGCCTCTGCAGCTCCGCCTGGTCCAGTCTCCGAGTGTTCAGCTTCGTCTCCTCCTGAGGTCTCCATGCTGTCTGTTCCTGCACGTCCTGCACGCCTGCCGTCCTGCTCGTCCTGTCCGGCCTGCTCGTCCTGCACGTCCTGTCCGGCCGATGACTGGACGTCATTGCCGTCATGGACAGCCCCCTGAACTACGCCGCCGTCGGTGCCTCCCGGCCGGCCGGCCTCCTGAACTGTTTTCTGGGCTCTTGGACCATCAGTGTTTTGTTGGTTTTTTTTGGTGATTTTTTTTCTAGATATGGTATTATGTTTGTTATGTTGTTGTTTTTACGTTTGTGTTGGAGGGTATTAGAGGGTTTGATTGCTTTGCTGTTTGGACAGGGTGTTGCTTAATTTTCTAGTTTGTTGGGTGTTTGTTTTTTTATTGGAGTTGTTTTGGTACATAGGAGTGATATAGGTCTACGGTTTGATTTGAGTGTGTAGCGGTTGTGCGTCTTCATGCAGGTGTGGTTTGGTTGTTAGACGGTTTGTTTGTGGGGATGTAGGTAACACCAGACTGCAGATGAGCTGCATACAGGGCTGGACTGGGACAGAAAATCGTCCCGGGCATTTTGACTAGAGACCGGCCCACCATTATAGGAAAAATCATAAAGCCTTTGAATGAAAATAAACACTGTTGTGACAGTGATGTACACTGTTTTGATGGTATATATGCATCAATCTATCAATCGTTTGTTGTAAGATTCAGATAATTATTTTTTAAAAGCGAGACATTTTAAATGAGAATAAGAAAGAAAAGTATTTCTTTGTGCCTCCCTGTTAATGCCCTACATGCCCCCCTGGCAACACTTTGCTAGACCCGCCCCTGCACAGTTACCAGCTGTCAGCTACCTAAAAAAGGATCCTGGTGTTATTTGTCTCTCAGAAACAGTTCATAACTTCCCTTCAACTCATTCATGTCACCTAAAAGGTAAACCTGTTTCTCCATCACCTGTTCAGCTCTGATGATTCAGTAAGGACATCTCCTGGTTTCATCTTCATGTTTCCCTCTCACCAGATAACCAAACCATATCATGACCAGCAGGTTTACAGCTGTGGCTCCAGCAAACATCAGCTGATACTAGAAATTAATATTAAATAAATTCTAACAACAGCTGATCAAGCTTAAACGTGCTGCTGTTGTTTAGCGCGACATCCGCTGGTTTCCTCTTTCGGCGCAAAGTGGGCGATAAACAAACAAGAGAGCCGATCAGCTGATCATTGATCAGTTTTCATGATTGAAGTAGAAACGGGAGAGGGAGGGGGAGAGAATGAGAGAAGAAGAGGCAGCTGTGCAGCAAAGACACAGAATAACTCCAGCTTTGTGCCTTTTTCATTGTAGCTGAATTACGGGACAAACTGTTCCTTTTCACCTCAATAAGAAACGCGTAATATTTTCTCTGAATACCAGACGGGACGGTTGGCAACTCTAATAACTTATGAACAAAATAAAGTTCAACATCAGTAACATAGCACCACCCAGCTGTATAGAAACTCCGTCATGCTAGCTAGCACGCAGTACGGAAAAAGTCAGCATAACGAAAATAAACTCCACCTAAACTTGGTTCATATCTGACCCAGAGAGACTGCAGGTCATAACTTCTTACCTGAAGTTCAGTTCACACTCTCGGACCAGCGGCCGCTTCGGGTCTCTCCTCTTGCCTCCCTTTTCCTTCATCCACCTGCTGCCTCCACCACTTGCTAATGTTATTGAATCTGTGGAAGCTCCGCGATAGCCACCACACGAAGTAACGAATAACGAGCCTATCTAAATCCCAGTAACGAGTAACGCGTTCCTGATTTTGGCATAATAACTAGTTACCGTGCTCGTTACCACAATAATAACGTAGTTACTGTAACGCGTTACTTAATAACGCGTTAGTCCCAACACTGGTTATATCGCATCAGCAGAAGCTTCTCAAACCTTCTATCAGACACTCTGTTCCTTTTTGGGGAAAGCACCAATCCACCTAAACTGAACAGCCGTTCCACTGGTGCACTGGATGGAGTTGGACTGTTGTATTTCATGTACATCTTTTTGAGATTTGGGAACTGATTCAGAATCTCGAGCTCATAGCCTGACCTTAAAAAGTCAGTTACTTCTTTTTCTGTTGAGAAGCTTTCTGTGGGCTGATTCTGAAATTCAAAAAAGTCCATTTCGGCTGGGCTGGCTGGCATTTGGGACACATTAGTGTTGTCAGTTGCAGGAGCAGCTTTACGACACTCTGTTATCAGGAGCTCCTTCACATACTCTCTCCTACGCTCATCTCTCAGCCAACGAAGTTTAAACTTGGGACAAGTGGCCGCTGCGAGAAGTCCTTCTTGGCTGTCCAGAACAGCATCAAAACGAGTCTTGATGGCCTGTAACATACAACATGATGCATCTAAGAATAAAATTATTTTACTATATAATTAACTATTGTCATTATTTTGTGGGGTTTACAGCTCTAAACCATCTGTATTTTCTATTATCAATACTGTATGAGATTTAATTTTGGCTGAGGCTTTTGTTGATATTATGATTAATATTCATGATTAATGATGATCAATGTCTCTGATATTTAACAAGGGGTGAAAACTTGGTCTTTTATTCTATCATTTTAATAATTGTACCCGCTGCTTAAAACTAAGTCTAACATCCACCCACTGTGAATGGTATAATAAATTTAACAAATCCACCCAAAGCAGTTAATAATAATCTTACTTTACAATGACATCTGGAAGGCTGGCTGTCATAGAGGTCATCTTTCAGGGCAAGCGTCTTTGACATCAGGCTTGTGAGTGTTGGCAGTAAAGCCCCGTAGGTGCACTCATCCCCTTATAAGATGTCCAGGGCCACTGTCAGGGCTTCATCACAGCACAGTACTCTTTCAAGAACTGGTACTCCCTTTCATTAAGGCACTTGATTCCCAGTTTTACACACAGGGGATTAAGTTCATTCAAGGGAATTGTGATGATTCTAGAAATGGCCTCATACAGGGAATTCCACCTTGTGGATGTCGGTACCATTAGTTTCCTCCGACTGACTTCCTCCACCTGTTTAGAGGCTAATGTTGATCGACTTGTTTTAGTCCAAAGAGCAGAACATGTTGCAGTGCTACTCCTATATGCAGCCTTGGTGTCTGCACAGGAATTTAGATGTTTGTCAACATCGCTTGTTGAAATCGAGTTAATTGTGTGCGATGCACATCTGTAGTGTGGAGGGAGGCTAAACTGTGCATCACCAGATGCAGCTAAAAGAGCTTCTATGACATCAGTAAAGGTCGGTTCCTCGTCATCACCTTTCAGATTCAGACTCCAAATGACAGGGCTGATATACTCTGAATGCTTTGGCAAAATTGGATGCATTATCCGTTACAATGGCAATAACTTTGCCTTGTAGTCCATATGATGAATGGATTTCTTTGAGCTCTGCTCCTATTACATCATAGATATGGCTGCCTCTAATTCTCTTGCATGCTAGAGCGGCCTTGTTGCGTTGTAATGTGGAATTAATCCAGTGAACTGTTACACCCATAAAACTTTTATTATTTACCGTCCAGATGTCAAGCAGTGGTGGAAACAAACTCTGCCAAACTATGATTATGCTCAGGATTTTCTATGAGTATGCTGTGATCAGTGCTATCCTTTGTGCTGTTGCATGCTGGGGCAGAAGTTGAGGGTTGCAGATGCCAACAGACTCAATAAACTGATCCGCAAGGACAGGAATGTTGTGGGGATGGAACTGGACTCCCTTAGGGTGGTGTCTGAGAGGCGGATGTTGTCCAAGATTGTCATAACCTGACGGTTTGCCCAGGGAAAGGACTCAAAAGCAGACTCACTGGTGAACAGCTCAGAAAAACTTTATTTAACCCGAGGAGCCACAACAAGAGCGGAAGGCTGGGATAGAAAATAGTGAGGGGCAAGATGTCGACAGGTGCGGGAAATAAAGAGGGGAACCAACAGGGACGGAGGAACCGTGGAGGGTCTGCAAGGAGATGGAGGAACAATAATTAACATGAGGGCAGGAATTATTGACTGGAGGGAATAGCTGAAGAGAGCAACTGTCCTTACTTAATAGGCCCGATACAGAGAGCTCTGAGGAGGGGCGGTCAGGGGGAGTTGAGGCAGGTAACCGGGCTGGAGAAGCATCCGAGGATCACCAGAACAGGTAGGTGAAAACACTCCAAGCGGTACAAGCCACGCCAACCTCTGTTTATAATTAATCGATTTGTATATATTAATGCTTATTTCTTAAATTTTGTAAACATCGTACATTAATATTATTTAATTAGTCTGTCACTGTTACTGTCTTGGAGAAGCTGTAGCCCCAATTCCTTAGGGATTAATAAAGTATTCTGATTGTGGTAGCTTACCCAGTTTAGGTTAGTCTTTAGTTTCATATAGGTTTGCTTTGCCCTTTGTTTTGTGCTTTTCCCACCAGCTATATTAAACTGCTCACTTTTTGTTAAAATCAAGTTACGTTCCACGCTTTGTTTTCTCAACCTTTGGCTCCTCTGTGATCTGCCAGGGTAGATCATAACAGTAATGAATGCTTTTTCGATACAAGTTTCAGTGCTTTAGAAAGCTTCATTTGGCCGTGACTACCAAATATGATCTAAAATATGCATTTATGCTGAAAATGCTGTCATATGAAAAATTCTTGGCTAGGATTAATGATGATATGGAGGGTTTTGACAAATCATGGGGATGTGTTTTTGGCTGAGATTGATTGATTTTATTTTGGCAGTGCAGTTATGTTATGTTTGTTGTGTTGTATGTTTATTTAGGCACTCAATAACGGAATTTGATTTGATTTCATTGTCCCTTTTTTGTGTGTGTTCGTATTTATATTTAGTAACTATGCAAATGTGAATTAACCATGGGATTGGAAGCTATTGTTTTTGTTTTGTTAAATCTTAAAAACAAATAAAGACTTCAATTACAAAAATATGCATTTAAACATAGCTAGAAAGTCAGTGGTTAACCTGAAACAATTAGAGGCAATTTGGACATTTCATAGGTTTTGTGTTAAAATAGTGAGCTAAAACATCACTTTAATGTTGAGAGAAAACACTGGCTTCTAGGTAACAAAAAGTAGCTATTATTAATGATAAATGATGTTGCAGTTCTGCTAAAGTTGGCAAGCAAGTAGCAATAGCAATTAGTTCTAATGAAAAACACATAACCCATAGCTAACAAACAACAAGCACGTTCTCATCTATTATGTCAAGCCAGCAGGTCAGGTTAAAGTTAACTGTTGGTATTTATCTTGGACTTAATTGCCAGCTCAAGATGTCTCTCCAGAGCCAGGGCAATTATAAAGGACCACCTCCATCCTAACCACCACCTCTTCAACATCCTGCCCTCTGGAAAAAGGCTCAGATCCATCAGGTGCAAAACCAACAGACTAAAGAACAGCTTCTTCCCGTGGGCTGTCAGAACTCTTAATGCAAACTAAGAGTGTGTAAAGTTCCCCAACACATCCACCCTGACACTGCTGTTGGTCATCTATGTGCAATATCTTTAACTGATCAAGCACACACATCCATACATATGCAATAATACTAAGGTCAAACTCCGTTGGAGAGTCTCTCACAACCGACTTGTGGATTCTGATCATTTTTTTTAGATTGTAATTTGCTTTTTTGATGCGATTCATGTCCTTCGTTCCCGGCTCTCCTCCTTCCGCCCCTCTCACTTCCCTCCCTTCTCCCTTCCTCCCTCCTCTCGCTCCCTTATCCATTCTATCTTCGCGCCCTCTCTCGCCTCAACACCACACCATCTGCTCGCCCGCCCGCCCCTGTTATTATCTCTTGTTCTTGTGGTAGTCCAGAGGGTTCGATTATGCGTATGCGTTTTTTCGGGCGCACCAAAATTTCGCAACTTATGAGAATCCCTCTCTTGTAGAGTGCGGCTATCAGCGATTTTATCTCACCGCCAAGGACTTTTGCCGGTTTACCAATGATTGTGTGGCTGTATTGTTTTTTAGCCGTCCACGTGTTACAGGCCGTCTATTGTGGTCAAATTTATTTTTGTTGTCTCTAGGAGCTTGCTTTTGGTTTGTATGTTTTTGGCTTTCTTTCGGGTGTTTGTTGGTTTTTTTTTTTTATTTTTTTTATTTTTTTTTTTTTTTTTTTTTTTCTTTTTTTTTGGCCTGTCCCGTTTGGCTCTTTTGCCATCAGAATTGTTGGTTTCTTTTGGCTAGTTTTTCATGGCCTTTGTGTTAAGTCACGCTTTGTATTGTTTACTGTTTTGATTTTTTTCTGTGGTGTGGGCGCGGGGTCTAGGCATTGGAATGGGAGAATTTTGCGGTTTGAGGGTTTCCTTGCGTCTCTGCCATCGGACGAGTTGTCTTTTTGGGCGGTGGGTTTTGCTTGTTGGGCTTTTGTGTGCTTTCGTCAAATCTAGTTTCTTGTTGCTCAGCGGGAATAATTTCATGTTATGGTTGCAGCGTGGCGAGAGAGAGCGAGGTGAGACATGTACGAGGCTCTTGGTTGTTATTTGGAGGATAACATAGCTGCAGTGTCACGTGATTAGATTGTGAACAGTGTCACTGATAGGATTTAGTTATTGTTTGTTCCGTAGTATGCGTTTATATATATTGAAATTGGTGTCCCGTGAAGTGGTATGTTTTTTCAGGTTCAGTTTTGACTTCTATTGGACAATATAATCCTAGACTTTACGACACGTGGCTGTTTGCTCTTCCTCGTGTTTGTTCGTGTTCTTTGACGCGCTACTGGGGCATGTGTTTCACCTGCAACTATGTTGTTCTTAATACATTTTTCTTGCGTGGTTTTTGTCTTAGTTTCTCTTCTTAGCTACGTTGGCTCTAGGGATGTTGGGGTATTTGGGTTGGTTGCTCCTGCGAGTCTGTTGCGGATACGCCCGTTTTGGCCTATTTACATATGATTGGCTCTCGAATGCTTTGCAAGTGCGACGATTGGGCGTGTGTGTCCATTGTTGGCTTGATTCGGCTTACATGCCAGCTGTTGTTAGTTTCTTGCGCGGGTTGGCTTCGGCCGGGGCGGTTGGTTGTTTTGGCTGGGTGCTTCTAGCTGTTTCTGAGGTTTGTTCCAGCTTGCTTAAAGTCGATGTTAACTGTGGTATTTTGGGTGGTCTGTTCATGTTGGTGGTCGTGGCTGTCGGTCCGGCGTTGGGTCCTTCGTAGCCTGTCATATACGTTTGATCGTTTACGGGAGGGTCCGGGGGTTCGTCTTGTGGGTCTGTAGTTTTTTTGCTTGGGGGGGCGTTGCGGTCTTCTCGGCTACTCGTGGATCCTTTCACACGTTAAGTGTCGCCTGCGCTGCGTGTTTGTGAGTTTGTTGTGGTGCCTGGATGGTTGGGTTTTCGCGGGTGGCTGTCTACCTTGTGCGCGCTGTCTGGCGGCTGCTTCATGTGGGGCTTGCGGGTGGTTTGTTAATGACCTGCAGAATCTGCTTGTCATATTAGGTGTCCATAGTTGTCACTTAAAGTCGAACTTTATGTTTTCTCCCTCTTGAAAGTGATTACATCCTTGCATTACATACTTTAGGTTCATTTTTTGCTGATAGGTTTCTAAAAAGAAACATGCAGATTTAGAATATAACATGCAGCGTTCTATAGATGGATACATAAAAACACTTTATTTGTTACATATATGATAAATGGATTTGAAAGTAAATAAAACACATTTGTGTCGGACTTGGCTTATTAAAGTTCTTGTCTTTAAATGAACTTTGTCTGTGTGTGTTTTAGGTCCTGCACTCTTAAAGACTGAATTGCAGCATTGCAGCCACAGGTCATTGTGAGCATCACAGGGAAGGTTGAAGCCGCCCACTGCAGCTGTATGGCTAGAGTCGTGGAGACTTGCAGCCATGTCACTGCTCTTCTGTTTAATGTAGAAGCAACAGTGAGGATCTGTGGCACAAGGACTGTTACAGATGAACCTGCATACTGGGTTTTGCTGGGCTAATACTGGGTTTTCATGGTAGGCAATTCTTGCTTGTGTGGCCATGTATGTGGGTCTAGATGGTTTGTGTTGTCTGTGGGATGCACTAGTGCAGCGCATGCAAATTCGTAACTGGGCTGTGCATTATACTCGCCTATCGTTCCCAAGCCACAGGGTCCACGAGACACAGTAAGACCATATAAACCTAGCAAGCATCAGTCAGCACAGTGACTAACCTAAACAGATTCTTGCTTTATTCACATATATTATATGTAATTATATATACCTGCACATTGTACCTAGGGTTGCAGCCACTTGGCCCCACCCCATTGTTGTGACAGCCCTGATTGTACTTATACACTGCATCTGAACAGGGAACAGTCTGCCACATTAATGTATTTTTAAGTGACTTGTTTGTAATACATGAATTTGTTTTTTACAGATGTCAAAGTCTCAACCTCATGCTGCCCTCCCCCATCCTCCTAAAGTAAGTATTTGTTGTTGTAGTTTTTTATGCGGTGTCTGTGTCAAGCGCTCCGGGCACTAGCTTACCGTCGCCCCATTGCCCGTAAAGTAAGGGTCCAATATGTTGGTTTAGTAAGATGTATTTTGATGGCGGGTGGTCTGGAGCTGTCACATCCTGCTCCTAAGTATAACTACTTCGGGAGACATTAACTGTTTCTGTAACCCAACCAAGAATTTATCCAAACACTAGTTTCATATTTTGATTGTCATTGTTCTCTACTTACAATACTACTGGGCTGTAGATACATTTGCAATTAGTGGTCATAACATCGCCAATACTACTGCTTAGACATTGTTTAGTGGTCATGCATGTTTGACAAGCTCGTTATGATACCAAAACAGTAGGCCTATCACAATAATCGATATATCGACTTAACACACAATACATGTACATGACCTCAATAATTGTTGATGATGTAATTTATCTGCCATTATATTTACAAAAATAAAATATAATGATAACAAAACAATAACATTAAATAACATTGTTTTCTATTTGTTAGAAAATTTACTATTTATTCAAGTTTTTAAGGTATCTAATATTTTGATTCCTAATTTCAATGATCTAAATACTTTAAGAATTAGATGTTGGTTTGTCAATTGAAAGTGTGTAGATCTTGCATTATTATGGTGTTATATTATGATTATACATTCAAAGACATAAAATGGTCTTAAAATGACAATGACATAACTTGTCGCAATTGTTTATGGGGCAATATACCGACCAACAAAAAGTCGCTATCGTAACAGGCCTTCAAAACAGACGGTTTTATGATTGATAAATTCAAAAAATAAATACATTTAATTTCTCTGAGATTCTCTAATATTCAGTTACAGTTCACAACACAGCTACCCGTACATGCAGTATTATACTGTAAATATAAATCTCTGCATTTAGCATCCCACTAGAAGCGTCACAGTTACTGTTACTGCCATATTAGTAAGCCAGCCTTGTTGTCACCACTCAGCAAATGCGCACCAGTTAGCTGCCTTGTTTACGATGTATCTTCTTTTTTTTTTACAAAACTACCTGTACTCATTTACTAACACATACTTATTGGTTACTTTTTTTACGGCGCGAGCAAATACAGAGCAGATTTACCATCATGTTAAAGTTTGGGTGGCATTTTAAATTTCCAATAAGTATCTAACTGTTATTTTATTAATGTAATATTATTTTTTATTTTCATGCTTATCTATCAATATTAATTTTACAAAGGCTTCTTGGTGTTAAGAAGCTGGGGGATTGGCTTAGGTGAAGGGATTAAAATTGAATAGGTTTCACTGTTAATGTACTAATGCAACACAATCACAACCATATACCTACATACACACACACATGGGTGTGTGTGATATATGAATAGCTAAATATAAATTAAAACAATCACGCTACATAATTCGTATTATATATATCATAGGTGGGGGAACTGCACACAACACTGACTAAATACTTTTTTGCACACACACTGTATGTATATATGTGTGTGTGTGTTTCTTTTAGAATGTTTAAGTATGTAATGAGAATAAACTTATAAAATGAATATTCCTTGCTTGATTGATATGCTATATGTATGTTTTAAACATCAAATAAAGATTTCTTTCAGATGTTACATGTGAATGTGTTTTCTTAGAAATATATGAAGGGTTAAATTTATATTTTTTTGAATGATTTTAAATAAATTTAAATTGTATTTTGAAATATATTTTATTAATATATTTCAAAATATACAAAAAATGGCCAAAAAATATATGTGCTAAAATACATTTCAAAATACATAAACATATTTCAAAATATATTTTAAAATACATTTTGAAATATATTTCAAAATATACAAAAAATGGCCAAAACATATATGTGCTAAAATACATTTTAAATATATAAATATATTTTAAAATGTATCATATAATTCGCAGCTCTGTGTGGATAAGTACCCACTTCCACGCATTGAGGACCTGTTTGCTTCTCTAGCAGGAGGTCAGCATTTCAGTAAGCTAGACTTAGCAAATGCCTACCTACAGATGGAGGTAGAAGAGGAGTCTAAGAAGCTGCTGACTATTTCGACACAAAAAGGGCTGTTCCGTTTCAATCGCTTGCCTTTTGGAGTGGCGTCTTCACCTGCATTGTTTCAGAAGGCTATGGATCAAGTGCTTCTCGGCCTACCATACACCCATTGTTATCTGGATGACATCCTCGTCAGTGGTCCAGATAAACAGACACACCTGAGAACCCTTAAGGCAGTTTTGGGCAGGCTGGAGGACTATGGCCTGCGTCTCAAACAGGAGAAGTGCCTGTTTTTCCAAGAATCGGTGGAATACCTGGGCCACATAATTGATGCGGCAGGGTTACACAAATCACCAGAAAAGGTGCGTGCCGTTATGGAAGCTCCAGCACCAGCTGATGTCAGCCAGTTACGTTCTTTTCTGGGAATGCTCAACTATTATGGACGTTTCATACCTGATTTAGCTACAGTCCTGAAGCCGCTGAATGAGCTACTCAGTAAAGAGAAGAAATGGCAGTGGACATCAGCCTGCGAGTCAGCTTTCCAGAAAGCTAAAGAACGTCTGGCCTCACCAAAAATACTCACCCACTACAATCCTGAACTGCCTCTCCGTTTGGCATGTGACGCTTCACCATATGGCGTTGGAGCCGTGCTCTCACAGTATCCTGAACTGCCTCTCCGTTTGGCATGTGATGCTTCGCCATATGGCGTTGGAGCCGTGCTCTCACATGTCATGCCTGATGGCCAAGAACGGCCAATTGCTTATGCTTCACGAACCCTCAGCAAAGCAGAACGAAACTATGCTCAGATCGAGAGGGAGGCGTTGGCAATTGTTTTTGGAGTGCGCAAGTTTCACCAGTATCTCCATGGTAACAAGTTCACCTTGCTCACTGATCATCGCCCACTGACCTCAATTCTGAGTCCAGTAAAAGGTACACCATCAATGGCAGCTGCGCGAATGCAGCGTTGGGCGCTCCTTCTGTCAGCACATAATTACACCTTACAGTATCGGAAGGGGGCACATCACGCCAATGCTGACGGTCTGTCACGTTTACCTCTGCCCCTTGCACAGAAAGAGAAACAGGGAGCAGTTGAGGTATTCTACGCATCTCAGCTGGACACATTACCAGTCAGTGTCGCCGAGATCAGACGTGACACTTTGTCTGATGTCACTTTGTCTCGTGTGCTGGAAATGGTAACAACTGGACGTTTTCCAGCAACAAAGGACACAGATCAAGAGCTGTCACCCTATCTGATGCGCAGACATGAACTCACAATACAGCAGGGATGCCTTATGTGGGGCTTGAGGGTGGTTGTGCCACCTAAGCTGCGCTCTCATGTCCTGAAAGAGCTCCACACTGCACATCCAGGGATGGTGAGGATGAAGAGCTTAGCTCGCAGCTATGTTTGGTGAAGTTGAGCTTAGCAGATTTTTTTTCCTGTGCCCCATTGAAGAGCCGT
>NW_024582622.1:760519-762323 GCF_018398535.1 Haplochromis burtoni
AGGCTGGATCTCTTAAGATCTCACTGTTGGGTTTGTAAGGCCATGTTACTCCTAAATGTCTGTCTTGTTCAAAGAGAAGATATAAAACAAAGTTCTGAGCTAATCGACTTTAGTGTTCTCCTTTTTTAAAAATAAGAATCGATAAAGAATCGAATCGTTAAACAGAATCGAAAATGGAATCGGAATCGTTAAAATCTTATCAATACCCATCCCTAATTAGAATGTATGTTGCTAACTACAAACGGTTCATTGGAGTGAACGGAGCGAGTCAGTATTGAGGACCTCTGCAGCGAAGCGGCGCGTTCACAGTTTCGGCACTTCTCGGGTGTTTGCGTCACCGACTCGGGCCACAGCGCCTCCATTTTGATTTCACTTGCATGGTAGCTTGTGTGCAGTGTCGGAATAAACGGGAGAAAAACAGGAGCAAACACGGAGGCGCCAAGATTATTACAGAAATGGACGGGTAATATTAAATCAGTGAAGCTAACTACACGGCATTTCACACATATTACGGCAGCAGAGCTGTAACTATGTGATAACGTCATTTTATGAGAGAGCTACAGGGGGAAATGGGAATTTTGTGTTAGCGGGTTTCCATAGCGCCGCATTTTTCTTTGCTATTTAGGAACGGCTTAATGTTAGCACGCTTTTCTAACTTAGCACCGAGTCGCTGTTTTTCTTATGAACTGTTCTAGTTGTTATTTAAAAGCCTCTCATATAAAGCGACGCTTTCAGGGAAAAATGCTTCTTTTTTTCCTAAGTTGTACTTGATAGTAGCTTGCTACCGGCTCGGCTAATAAAGTTTAGCAAACCGTTATGCTAACTACATGCTACACTACCACTGCTCCTTTGTGTAGCACCTGACTGCGTTTAAATAACCAGTGTATGTAAAAGGTAAAGAGAGTGAAACGTGCCCTTACTTTAAATCAGTATTCCTAACTTCCGATTAAAAACATCCTATTTTGTGGAGTTTTACGGTTAAAGCATAGAAACAGTTAAGCTATGCCTCCTGTTGATATCAAACTTAAACTTGACGTATCACGTTGAGTTGAGTTACTAGTATTACAAGTGTACTACAGTGTGTCATTTATAGTATCTGTTCATTGGGGTCGAAGCGAGAATAACGTGAACGTTAATTAAAGATGTTATGAATCATAAGTGAGCTCATGGGGAGGCGGGTGGATGGAAAGGCAGTAGGTCATGTAGGCGCAGAATACACGTTTGGCAAAGCTATTTACTTATCAGCACAGAAAAGGAAATAGACTGCATGTATAAGCGGCTGTAATAACATTCATAAAGGGTCCATGTATTCAGTCAGTGCACAGTGTGGAGTTAAGAAGCAGCTTTGGTTCTATGTGTTATGGACTGGAGTGTCATGAGAATACGCTGACATCTACTCATATCTAATGCTGTTTTGTATGTTTCTGTTTTATGTTGTTCTGCTGTTTTAAATCCCTTAATTGTGAAAACAAAATTATTTCTTTCAGCATCAGTGATGTTGCAGTTGGTGTGAAGGTGAGTTTCTTTACATGTGTGCATACTTAAACATGCAGAACACTTTTCCCTTCCCGCTGTCACCAAAGCGCTTGCTCATAGAGGGTCATATGATTGTTGGGTTTCTCTCTGTGTGTATTACTGTAGGGTCTATCTTACAATATAAAGCACTTTGAGGCGACTGCTGTTGTGATTTGGTGCTGTATAGGGCTGGGCGATATGGCCTAAAATCAATATCACGATAAATTGAGCAGTTAACCTCGATAACGATAAATGGACGATAACCACCCCAAGTGCCAAAAAAACAAAC
>NW_024582622.1:763018-782762 GCF_018398535.1 Haplochromis burtoni
AGTCATGTGACTCCACCCCGTCAAGTCTGTAACGTAGCACAGCGTCTTAAAGGGACATGAACATCGCCAACCTGCACATGCCTTTTCTTCTTTCTTTTTTTTAATACCGAATTTACCGACATGGGCAAAATGACGTCGATGAGAGTCATAAATTTCGGTAACGATAAATCTTTGATATATCGCCCAGCTCTAGTGCTGTATAAATAAACTGAACTGAAAACAAGTAACGCAGTACTTTACTTAATCCTCCTGGGAGTAATTAACAGGTAGAAACAGACTCCTGTTCTCTACAAGAACCGGCTCTCGGTTCCAATCCCTAGATGGGGGTATATAGAACTTGGAGACCACCAAAAATGAAGCAGGTGGTCTTTTGTTTGTTTTTGTCTGTGTGTGTGCTGCATTAGCATAGCTCCAAGGTGTAGTGGTTAATAAGTTTGCTTGACAAGTGAAAGGTTGTTGGTTCAAACTCAGGCAGGGCATCGGGTGTTAAACTGCCCAATCAAACAGGTGACGCTACTTGCTGTGGTGACCCCTTATGGCAAGGAAGAAGCTGCATTAGTAATGACTGTTGTATGTATACTGTTTCCTAAGAGCATGCTGTTTGAGCTTAATATTACATTTTCTTAGGAATAGAACTTTTATCCTGCAGTATTGAACTAACCACTAATCATCCACAACCTGTAGATGATGTTTAATTCAGGGAATGATGGAGTCCATTCATAAACATGAATAAGTGTTAATGTTGTTTTCTATTTAAATTCTGAATAATCATATCTGAAGCTCTAATGTGTTGCAAGAAAGAAAAATATGTGTGTGACTTATTTGCTATCGGTTAACAGATGGATTCATGTGCTTTGACTATTAAACAAGTTCCACTTGAAAACATCCGTGTTTTAATCTGACATGTGCCTCCCAGTTATTGTGTCAGTGTGTTTATTCAGACTGAGGATAAGAATGGGTGAACCTGAAACCTTATATTGCTCCAGTAAATATGCATGTGGAAAAGTTACTCCACATTTCACACTTGTTTGCTCGTGAATGCGTTTAGCTGCTCCGGGCAGCTAATCTTATTTGTTGAGTGCCAGGTACATTAAGGTGTGTAAAGGCTGAACTGCCAGATTGTTCTGATAGTGTGCTCCTGGGAAATGAGTTTCTCATCAGTATTTCAGTGTCTGAGGCAAAGACCAGAGGGCTTCCAGCTGTTAGAAGACCCATTACTCCTACCCTGTTGGCTGTGACACTTGTGTGCTCACCATTTTGGCCTTACTCGGGCTACTTTTCCCCTTTGAATTGATCTGTACCATGTTTCTGTAGCTGAGCCTGCAAGTGACAGAAGAACAAACAGTTCAAATTCGGCGACACCTCCACAAGGAGGTGGGATATGAAACTATTAGAAAGTTGTGTGTGAGATGGGTCCCTAGCTATGTTGGTTGCCACCCCATCAGTCAGGGTTTAAGAGCAGAGGGTGCCTGGCAGTGCCAGCAGGCCTTCAGAGACCTTGTATAGCTCAGGGTGAGATGACACATCCCTACATCTTACTTTTAGCAATTTAAACTGACACAGGCAGAGGAGCGAAACCATTAGTGTGATGTTTTGTCTTCAAGGGCCTGTCAGGAAAGTCTTTTTCTCAGCAGTGCCTGATGCTGTTTTCTTTTCCTTCCACAGAGAGGATCGGATGAGCTGAGTATGTACAACAATTCCAACTCTGGCATGAGCAGTAACAGTGGTGAGTTCGTTCCAACCGCCCATGAACTCTGAGGGGATTGATGGAATTTGCATGCAGCCAGTTGATACAGCAGACCTAAGGATTAGGTGAAGTAGGCTGCATGAGTTTAGGTGGAGAGAGCTGTTTGGTGGGTAACATCACGCTCCTTAGTAGGAGGGCACCTACACACCATAGCCAGTGGCTGGAACAGACATGGAGGATATCCCTCCTCTCTGTTTAAATGTTATCATTCCATGCATGAAGGTTTTTCTGATGTTCTTCCACTTCCCACACCGCCCCTGTTGAGTTTGTGACACGGCCTAAGCATATCTGCCAGCTTCCTTGTGCAGTTGAACTTCCCTGTATGCCAGCTTTCGATACTCTGATGGAGTTTCCTTGTTTCACAAGGATCTATCTGGACACAAGTAGGGCTGGGCCATATTATACCGTTCACGGTAATACCGGTATAATGTTAGGCAACGATAGGAAAATGAAATATCGCGATAGAATGGGAGTAAAACGCGCATGCGCAGTGCCTTTGTTTTCATACGCACATGGCCGATTGTTGAGTGAAACAGATGAACCAGAATTGGTTTGTAAAAATGGTGCAACTTCAGTGATGTGGAACTGGTTTGGTGTTTGTCCGTCAGATACACAACAAAGCACATATTTTTGCAGAACATGCAAGCGGCCGTCGTTATTGTCGTATTTGTCGGTCTAAGATGCTCTTAAATCTGGGAGTAATCTGGGTCCTAAACTCCGTATACTTCAGGTCAAACAACACTGCAGCATCACTTAGAGTTAAAAACTGTCTAAATTCTTTCATCTTTAATAAAACGATCAGCATTGCTGCTTTACCAGGTGTAACTATAAAGTTTAACTTCCAGGCATCCATGAAAACAAAAGTTATTACATTTAACGGAGTTAGAAGTTAGCAGGAAGCTAGCGGAAGTTAGCTCGCTAGTTTCGCTAGTTACCTAAGCATGATATTGCATGTTCTGACTGAGAGATTTCTGAAAAAAATCAAACGTACAGCTCTGCTATCACTTCCAACATAAATGAAGACAGGAAACTAAACAGCAGTGACATTTGTAGGGTTACTGAAGTTGGGCTAGCTGGTATATAATGATGTGCTATGTGATCGCTAGCGACACAGCTATGTTAGCATAACATAAACAGTGAAGCACTAACACTTTTCCACTTATAAAAGTTAACGTGAAGGTTCTTCATGGTTAGAGACAAATGCAATCGCATGGCAGGATGCTGTAAACGGACCAAACTTCAGTCAGGAGAACAACTGAGATAATCCATCCACAATACGAGGTTAGTCATTAATATACTGCAACAACATGGGAATAGAGCAGCTGCCAGAGAATTCAACATTAATGAATCAATGGTACAGAAGTGGAGGAAGCAAGAAGAATGAGTTTAATAAAGTTTGATTTATCTGACTGCTTTGTTTCGCTTAAATTGCCTTATAATCCCGTGCACCTTATGGTCCGAAAAATACGTACTGCACACTGCAGTTTAATGTTGCAAAGCACCTCTTTTTAACTTCAGTGGATATTATATATGGTTATGCTCAGGATATGTCAGCCCATTTCTACTGGAAATGCCTTTTGGTTAAACTTTCAGCAAGGAATTTGCATTTGCACTGTTACATTTTTATAAAGCTTTAATGTACATAAAAACCAGCTTCTTGTTTAAGTGAAAATAAATGGAAGGTTGTCTTTTTGCGCTAGTAATGTTGTGGAGTTGTATTTTGTCTCGCATCAATTATATTGTCGGTTATATCGTTATCGCAAATTTTCAAATATATATCGTGATAAATATTTTTGGCCATATCGCCCTGCTCTAGACACAAGCTCAACTGTTCCTCGCTGTACGCAGCCACACTTTCAGTCTCTGGAACAGCTCCAGTCCTGTCTTGGAACATTTGAACTGGGAAAAAGTTATTGAACAGGCTCACTGAAATGTATTTAATGCTATTTAATACTCAAGATGGCTCCTGTATGGAGAAACTAGTTACACGAGTGATTTTGGCCCAGTCTTCCACATGGACAGTCTTAAACTGAAGGATCTGTTGGCCCCTTCTAGGAACTCTGAGCTTTAGCTTCCATAGATTTTTCAGTTGGGTCTTCTTTGAAACAGTTGTACCTGCTGATTCCTGTCGCTCTCCACACTTCCTCCTTGGTTCTTGAACAACTCGTTGGATAATCCTTTTCACTCACTGCATTGCAGTTTTGTCTCCACAATTAAATCCATCACAAAAAATTAGCGCATTGTAATCGTCACAGTGCCGTGTGGATCCTAGCATACTTGCTGATGCAGGAAATGTTCTGTTTGTTTTTTTTAAGTTTGCCTCATTGTTTCTAATTCTCGACATTTGTTGACAGTAGCAGAAAATCACGAGCTTTACCTTTAAGATCCCAGTGTGTCATTGTAGTGCACCTTTCAGTTAATCAGCATTTCTCCTGAAATCTTAGATGGGGCTCCCAATGGCAGTGATAGTAAGAAGCTAAGGGTGGAGGAGGCCCTGCCGTCTCGTGTGATCCACATTAGGAAGCTGCCAAACGAGGCCTCAGAGACTGAGGTCATTGCCCTCGGCCTCCCCTTTGGCAAAGTAACCAATATTCTCACACTGAAGGGAAAGAATCAGGTAAGTGAATCAGGCTGTTTAGCATTTGTATAATTTCATCCAAAACAGTTGTTAGGCTCAATTTGAAAGCGCAGATAAATTCACACAGGACAAGCCATTCTTAGACACCAGCCTGTAAATGCATCTGACAATTGTTCCAAACGCAGTCGAACTGCAACATGTTGAATTTCATTATTAAAATAACCAAGTAAGAGTGAGTCAACAAATTCAGCTTTTTCTTTCTTTCTTCTTTTGCCTTCTCTTCTAACGTTCAGGCGTTCTTGGAGATGGGGACAGAGGAGGCAGCTGTCACTATGGTTAACTACTACTCCAAAGTAACTCCCCTTATCCGTAACATCCAAGTGTTTATTCAGTACTCCAATCACAAAGAACTCAAAACTGATGCTGCTAATCAGGTTAGTGGAAACTAACAGACTGATATGTTAGTTGTTGCACAGCTTCATGTTTTTAAAACGTGCTTTCAACTCGTATGCCTCATCACTGCTTGATTGCATGCTGTTATTTGGCTGCATTAAATGCTTGGAAATATCTGGAATCATTACAAAAAAAACAACAGCCGTAGAAGGTGCCCGTTTGATATTTGCCATCTACATTAATAGCTGTGTGCTGTGCTTGTGTTCGGGTGTAGCGGACCCAGGCCGTGCTGCAAGCAGTGTCAGCAGCCCAGTCACCAGGGTCCGAGGTACAGGAGGTCCTGGCTGCAGTTTCCAGTCCTGTGCTGCGCATCATTATTGATAACATGTTCTACCCTGTAACGCTGGACGTACTGCAACAGGTAGGCATCAGTTACCAAAAAGTATTTGCTGCTTGTGGCTGAACAAGAAACCTCCAGTTTCTTTGTCTTGACAGATTTTCTCCAAGTTTGGCACAGTCATGAAGATAATCACGTTCACCAAGAACAATCAGTTCCAGGCTCTTCTGCAGTTCAGCGATCCTGTCAGTGCACAGCAGGCCAAACTGGTATGGTCATGTTTTCTTGCATGTCTAATAGGATTGTCCCAGTACTAGATTTTCAAACTCTATATGAGTCTTAGGAAAATACTCTATATCATTTTTGACACCCCCCCAATCCTGCAACAATATAAGTAAAGGTGATGAAGTCTTATCTTGAAAAACTTGGCCTGTTAATTTTCATCCAATTTTCCCATTTATAAGTTATATTTAACAAAATAAGTGTTTAAGTTTCAGATTTTTTTTATTTTATCATATAAAAACCTGAGCGCTTACTGTCAAAAAGATTGTAAGTTACTGTGAAAGTAGAAAAGTTACTTTTTACTGTGTTGTCCACACCTGCTTTCAGCTTCCCTCAGTCTGCAGTTTTTCAGGCCGTCACCTCTGGTCCTCAGGCCTGAAAGCTCAGGCTGCCCTGCCTGCATTAGTTATCCATGCTCTGGCCTCTGCAGAGTTCATCTAATAATCAGGCCCCATCTTATCTTAATGTCCCTCTTCCACAGCAGGTCTTTACCCTGTCTTCCTTCTCTCACCCCAACCAATCACAGCAGATGGCCGCCCCTCCCTGAGCCTGGTTCTGCTGGAGGTTTCTTCCTGTTAAAAGGGAGTTTTTCCTTCCCACTGTTGCCAAAGTGCTGCTCATAGGGGGTCATATGATTGTTGGGTTTTTCTCTGTATGTATTATCATAGGGTCTACTGTTGTTGTGATTATATAAATAAAATTGAATTGAATTGAATCTACAGTTCCCCCACAGCCAGCATGATCATGGATTTGTAATCTGTTCTGTCATGGCTCAGTATTCAGTCTGCTGTTCATCTTTTATCTAACCACAGTCCAGTAGCAGCTACGTTAATCATAAAATATGGCTAATGGTTAAATGGTCAATGTGCCAGACTAAGCGAAGCGGCGTCGTGCTGCTACCATCAATAATATAAATGGTGTAACGACCTTTTCAGCTCTTGAGCACAGATGTCATTTTCCTCCTCCTAGGCACTGGATGGCCAGAACATCTACAATTCCTGTTGCACACTCCGTATTGACTTCTCCAAGCTGGTCAACCTGAATGTGAAGTACAACAATGATAAGAGTCGCGACTACACCCGACCTGAGCTGCCAGCTGGTGATGGCCAGCCCAGTTTTGACCCCACAGTTGCCGTTGCTTTCAGCAAAGACTCCAGTTCTCTCCTCGGTAAGATCCCAGGTAGATCCCACTTTTATCTTTCCTCTTTTGAACTTGACGTTGTTTGTTCTCACTCTGCATTCTAAATCAGGTTGGTGTGATGGGAATTCACACGAGCATCTTCAACTTACATTTGTAAATATTACTTTTTCCGCTCCTTTTTTTAAAAAAATGGTAAATTATCAGATAAACTAAGTTCAGATTGATAACCACATGAACTAATTAAACTAACAACTAAAAAAAACAACTTTCTCTTTTGCACATAATTAACATAATCTGGTCCTTAGCATCAGGCTAATGAGCTAAATACAGTCTAGATAAGGACCGGCTCTTATTCAGTGCTTTTCTGCTAGAAATGCTTTATAGACTGATGAACGACAGTACATGACATTTATTTAACATAAAATATACATAGAAGCAGGCCTGTCAAAAACTAAGCACACCCTTACTGCTTCCATAGGAATTGAGTGGTTAAGTAGCAGCTAGGTACTGTAATACACTTGGATGCACTTGATCGCAATTGATCATAAGATCACCTCTTTAAAAGTAAGCTGTTTCTTTGTTTGTTTTTCCTTTGCTGGTCAGTAGGATTCAGGTTTTTTGAATACAGTGGCAAGAAGAAAAGATATTTGGAAGGATCTTAAAGTGCCTGTTGTTCCTGCTGCGGATAACTCTACATCCTTTCAAAAGTGGATTCAAGCACCAGAAATATTTGTCTCTCTGGAACCATTAATTTGAAAAATCCGATTAGCCACTTACATTTTTAAATTGCTCACTCACTTCCCAGTCATACTTTGGAATTAGTCCCAGTATGTTTCACAAAATTAAATGAACATGGTTGACACTGAGGTGTCCCTCTTCTCATACTGACTTTGTCATTTTCTCTGTGGAGGTTGAGCAGAGCAAGGGTGTATCTAATACACAAAATAAAAAGCTCCTCTGTTTAACCCTTTAAAGCCGATCGGAGCGGGCACGCTACGTGTTGCGTAACTTTTTTAAAATCCCGGTAGCTCTGCAACCACTTAAGCTAGCGCAATAATTTTTTTTGCATATGAAACCAGAGGAGTTGTACTTACATCTGATGCCATCAGCTTGTCCTCGGTCACAGTTTCCTTCCACATAAAGCTTTGCAAAAACTGCATAAAAAGCACTTGCAGCAACAAAAACATAATATTCCAGAAACACGCTTTGCCGATCCGATCAGCTGTTCGTAACACTTCCTAAGTTGGAATAGACTTCAGCACGAACTTTTGCATGTCCACCATGACCTGCCCGAAACCGGAAGTGACGTCATTTTGCGGAAATGTAGTTTTTTACCATCAGGGCCCTCATGAGCCTATACTGGTGTTTTTAAAAGTTACCGTAATTGTCGGGTTATAAGCCGCTACTTTTTGCACAAGCTTTGAACCCTGCGGCTTTTAGTCAGGTGCGGCTTTTCTATGGATTATCCATGATTTTTGTCATATCGTAAGACGATTTGTTTTGTTTGTTCCGCTGTTGTACGGCACTACGTTGCCTGGCGGAAGGGCATGTGATCAGACCCACAGTATCGGGGTTCAAGAGTAAAAGTAAAGTAAAAGTAAAGTGTGCGTGTTAGTCCCCATAGGGAAATAGTTCCTCTGCATTTAACCCATTCACTCAGTGAAGCAGTGGGCAGCCACCAGTGCAGCGCCCGGGGAGCAGTGTGTAGGGACGGTACCTTGCTCAGGGGTACCTCAGGGTAGCCGTTCAGTGGAGTCGAACCCCCGACCTTCCGATCATGGGGCCACCACTCTACCTACTGAGCTATCCCTGCCCCCATTGGTATGTTGGTCACATGTCCATCCGCCAGGCAACATAGTGCCGTACAAGTAGCGCGAAAAACAAACTTCAAAGTAGCGCTACACGTTCAGCCGGAGGCGTGAATGACGAGCGGCAATAAACTTGCGAAAAGCAAGTCATGCTCAACTCCACCGGTGGAATCTGACAGCGTGGAAAAGTGTGAAAACATCCACGATCACCAACGGATTTCGAAGGGCTGGACTGCTGCATGATGGAGAGGAGGACACCGCCACGGCCCTTCTGAGGGTGTTCGACTCCGACACTGACAACGAGGATTTCTTTGGTTTTGAAAGTGACAACGAAGGAAAGAAGCTGAGAGTGGATGACTAAGCCACCCTGAGCCTGTTTGTATCCGACACTGGAGAAGAGGACTTTGGTGGTTTTAGTGCGCAGGAAGATGGTGGTGAATGACTGACTTTTCTTCTTGTTAAAGACGTGTCACTGCACCTGAGCCTAAAAGGTAGTCTGAATCTATTTTTCTGGTGTGCTGTAGGTTATTGTTATGTACTACATTTGTTACTCATTTATGAAGCACAGTACATGTTTCGTACTTGTAATTACCGCTACTTGTACATATACCTAAAAAGTTGTGCAAATATGTACCCGTAACTTGTTTTTCAAAATATTAATAAAAGTGATGTCTCCAAACAGCCATCTCTTTCCTGACAATTCGCTTTGTGCATATTCTCTTACATATGATAAGTCAACACTGAAACACCTGCGGCTTTTAGTCAGGTGCGGCTAATGTATGTACAAAACAGGATTTTCCCCTGATTTTAGCTTGTGCGGCTAATATTCAGGTGCGCTTTGTAGTCCGGGAAATACGGTATGTTTGACTTTATGACTTTGTGTCATTTCTGGGATGCTGAGGACTCATATTGCACTGCTGGAAATAGTTTATTTTGATGCACATGCTGCTTTTTTTTTGCAAATTTGCATCATAGGATTGTTTTTTCGTTTTTCCTGCAGTATATAAATATTGGTGTATTTCAAAAATAAAACTATGAAGACACTTAAAATAAATTTCCTGTGGTAGGAAACTAGTTTGTGCAACTTTTTGTATTTGCAGTTTTGAGGGATAAGCCTCTTAAATTTCTCTAACTAAAAATATATGTTAAAAAAAACAAAAATGATTTTCAAATTCTTTGTAGTTTATTGCACTTTTTTACAATTTCTGTAGTTACTATGGACTTAATGCAGACATATTATTAGAATTTGGGCTATAATGGTTGTATTGATGTATAGCAACTTGAAATGCTCCCAAAAATGGCTCCACAACATGTAAAAATATAATATAAGCTCTGGCGGACTTGGTTCTGTGGTAGGTCTTAAAGGGTTAATTTAAACCCCCAAATCTGTGTAATTGCAGAAATGTATCTGGTCTCAAATATTGCACATGCACATTTCTGTGCAGGTAAGACCACAGATTCAGGTTTGCATCCACACGGTGTCAGCTTCTGACACTTTCTGCAGTAGGTAAAAGCTTGGTTTTGCACCAGTCACATTTCTTGGACCGTCACCACCACAACATGAGACTTGGTACCACTGACTGACTCGGTTCCCTTATTTAGACTTAAACCAATTGATGAAGTTTCTTCGTGTGTACGTGAGTTAGTGCCCTTTCTTAAATCTTGCCGTATAGTCTAATGTACATAGCTTATCATACCATCTACATATTGTCTCTTCCTCACGTCTTGTACCAGCTGTGTGAGGTCACACTGAAGGTAGGGGAAGGGCTGATCGCATTAAGAGATTTGATTGGGTAGTACAGTGTCTAAATGAAAGAATGGGCTGCTGTCAGTGTTCGTACAGCTGGTGCCGGTCCATTGGCCCGTTATGCCAGATTACCAGTCCAATTCTAAATTGCCCACAGTCTGAATGGTTGTTTGGTTCTCTGTGTTAGCTCTGCGACAGACTGGTGACCTGTGTAAGGTGTACCCTTCCTTTCGCCCTATGGTAACTGGGATAGACTCCTCCTCCTCTGCTGTCATGATGAGGATAAGCAAAAGAGAATAAATGGCGTAGTGGAGTTTTCACCTAGGAGGTAATCCTGAGAGTTGTTGACCCACCCTGTCATCATGGGAGTCATTAAGGTGTCATGGGTCAAGTTGTGAGTGTGTGTTGAATTACCGTAAAGGAAACTCAAAATAGAACGTTAACTACCGTAGGTAATGTTTGTAACGCTATAAGTAAGTTGTTCCATCTATTCAATATAACCTCTGTCTTGTGTCAGGGTCTAGTAGAGATTGACAGACCACGTGACTTTCACACATTGCATGCAACGCAAGCATTTGCAGCACCGCAAAACGTTCATTCTTCGGTTCCAATAAATTCTTGCTCTTTCTTTGCCCCCCAAAATGTTATGTACAAAACGTGTACAATGCCGGTCCGTACAAAGACAGACTTGATGAAAAGACAAAGAAAAGATACGAGGAAAAAAATCAAAGGAGTGAAAGGGTCAGACCCTTACGAGCACACAGAGGGACAAAAGACGTTAGCGTGCTGCCCAACTTTCACCACGCTCATATTTATAATCATACGGTTCTTGGAGTGAGTGCATACACTCATGAAGTTTAGTAACTTCAGGTCACTGCAACAAGCCCAGGTACAGTTTACCGACGGATGGGTGCAGGACCTTGAAATGCACCGTGTAGAACGAAAGACCATCGTACGTATCATAAGTTTACCAGTCTCACAAATCGTCTTCATAAATACACATTCGTTAACCGTTTATTAATAGGACCTTTGAGCTCAACGGTAATTAATTAGTAGTGGAAATAATTTCTGGTAGCATCACAGAAATGTAGCAGTGACAATAATACTGTATGCTGTAATCGTACTGGGCAATTAGTGATACAAAACAACTGTTTTATCCTGTGAATAAAAGTATATGTTTTTGTCAATGTACCATAATAACAGAAGCGAAACGCAATATTGTGTCAGGACAATTCACTATTTATGCACAATAAACAAAGGAGCATAGCGCGATGATTTCTGTTCAGCGCCAGACTTGCTTGTAACCTATATCACCAATTATGTTAAGAAAAATGACGCATTAACTACAACAGCAGACTAACCTGTGAGCTGGAGTGTTCTGAGACGTTATATTTGGTATATCCAGACCATCCGCCGGCTCTTTGTTACTTCGGAAACATGGCTTAAAAATTTCTCTTCAACGACGTAATCCGATAACAACCGATCTCTTTACCCGTCGGCTTCCCGTGGCTGTCATGCGACCGGCTATTGCAGTTAATAATACAACAGCTTCTTGACATTTTTTGTGTTTCTTTTTATCGCTGTGTAACTGAGTTCAATTGAAAGCCTGCGTGCGCTAGTACCTCTTGCCACGAGTTCCCAGAATCCTTTGCGGTTTTACCCCTGAGTGACGTCACATTTTCAATCTCTATGTAGAACAACAGTCTGTGATCTGCACTCAGTTTGATTGGCTCCAAAGCTGAACTGTGTCCCTGGTTATTGGTGTGAAATCACAGCTTCTAAACGCCACTGGTAGGAGTTGGTTGGGTGAAACAAAAACTACTATTCCTACAACTACATGTCCACATTCTTATTTTGAGATTATTTTAAGAGGGTAACACCATGCACCTCGCATGTGATAGATACACAGGAGGAAGAGAAACACAACCCAGTGTGTCTGGGCTGCATTACTGCGGTTGTTACAGTTACTGTGATCATTTTTGGAAAACAATGATAAAGTGCATCCAGTGTATCAGACAGTAGAAAATGTCTTTGTGTATGGTACAAAGAAACAGTTTTGTGTGGTCAGACATGCAGGGTTTGAGAGGGTTGTACTGTGTTCTTCCCATGATGTATTGTCACCATCATCAACATCGTTAATGATTTTCCACTCCGTGATTGTCTGTCTGCTTCCCGTCAGGAGCTCTGAACCCTCTGAGTGCGGCGGCAGCTGCTGCTGCTGCAGCGGGCAGGGTGGCCCTCGCTGGGCAGACAGGCTCCAGTGGGGTCCTGCTGGTTAGCAACCTCAATGAAGAGGTTAGTAATACTGACACCAGTAACACCAGTAAAATGGAAAGTCTACAATTAAAACTCCACCGCTCCTACACACCACCTCCATTCATCTGTTCCTGTTTTTTCTGTTGCTCGCTGTGGGTCAGTTTTTCTATTTCCAGATTTGTTTTCTTGTGCTTGTCATTAAAGATGTGTATAAAAAAACTCATGTTTGACACTTGAATCTGTTAATCTTGATAATTTACTTTGCTTTTGTGTGAGACACACACAGACTGAACACACAGTTTGGTTTTCATGAACTTTGTAGTCTTAGAACTGCAGGAAAACAAGGCTTCCTTTATGTAAGCTGTAGTTTCCCAAAGGTTCCTTTGATTGTATAATATTTGTTCGCATTCAGATAGCCTGTTGCCTATATGTGTTACCTCCTAACCAGCGTGTGTAGACATCATTTTCATTGTAATCACTGAGCTGTGTGGAGCAGTTGATGTTCTACATCTGGGCTCCTGTTGTAGGTCTAGTTTTATAAAATACTTTTCCTATGAACATTTCTTTACTGTAATTTTGTGTTGTTCTTAAAAGCAAGAACTTATTCTCCCCCCCTGTTTTTCCTTTTTTGGTCCACTTGGTGACTGCAGGATTTGACGTTTATTTCATAGGCACCCGAACCCTCTCCCCTCTTTCCTTTTCTGATAATCAAGCCTTCCCTTCTCTTGTCAAACTGCATCTAACTCTGCTAACTGTCTGTCTTCTCTTTTTCTCTCTAAGCTCTCCTCACCTCTCCTCAGCTCATATGAAAGCTCATATGAAATCATTCTGTGGTCTCCTAACTGTGTCTAAGCCCTGGGAACAAACACCTGCTGCTTGCTCTTTTATCCCTTTTCTTCTGTTTTTGGTTTGTGTGTTTAAACTGATTTGGCATCTGACTTGTCTGCTCTGCTCATCTCTGTGAATGGTTGTGTTATTCTGCCTTTGGACAGTATCTACACCACTTAAAGCCCTGATGCTAAGATACTGTGCTCATGCTTTCTTTTAGCTTTGTGGATTTGTGTGAATGCCATGTTATACTGAAGTGGCCTTCACATCAACTCTTGCATGCAAGATTTTGTTGCCTTTTATACTGCATGCTATCTAATCTCCTTGTGAACTCGTGTCACACCATTGCTGAAAGACATTCAGTTTTCTCACAGCTGCTGCATGTTCTATTTGTCCCATTGTTGTGAATGAGTTTGAATATTAATGAGTTATTATGATTTGAGATGAATGTACCTTTATCCCATGCTTGTCTAGGATTAAAGCCAGTTTTTTTTTTTTTAAAACTTTGCTCTATTTTCTCCAAAGACAACATTGATCCAAGCCATTATCTCTGACCAAACTACTTGCATTATTCCAGTGTACTGACCTGTATTTTATTTTTTTTGTCCCTCCCCCATTCCTCATTTTTTAAATTTCCTTACCCAAATTTGCATTTGCCTCCCTGATTTCTCTCTCTCTCTCTCTCTCTCTCTCTCGCTCGCTCGCTCGCTCTCTCTCCCTCTCGCTCTCTCTCTCTCTCTCTCTCTCTCCACCCTGCTCCACCTTCACTCCGTGTGCTGGTGGGGATTTTATAAATTTATAACCCTCAATCACCCTTTCTTCCTCCCATATTAACCAACCCTTCTTCCCCTCCATGACCCCTCATCCACCGCTTGCTCCCCTCCTCCATGACCCACCACCTCCATCACTCTCCGGGGAAAAACAAAAACCACCATTCCTCCTACCTACCTCCGTTCTGGATCGATCTGTCCATCTCTACCTCCGCTCCGCTCCGACTCTTCTACCTCTCTACCTGTCTCACGCTGCTTGTTGCTCTTCTCTCCCTCTAAAGATGGTTACGCCCCAAAGTCTGTTTACCCTCTTCGGTATGTTATCGTTAGCTCTCTCTCTCTTCTTTCTTTAGCTCTACTTTTCTTTCTTGTATCTACTCTTTCTATTCTACTTTCATTCTGACTTTTTGTTGTTGTTGTTACTATTATTATTGTTGTTATTATTATTATTATTATTATTATTATTATTATTATTATTATTATCATAGTTATTATTAATATTGTCATTGTTAGCATTACAAGCTTCTCTATATTTGTTTGCTGATTGTAGATTTGGTCATTTTGAATCCTCATTGACCGCCTGTTAATTGGTTTGGGTTATGTCATGTCATTACTTTGCCCTAAAATTTACTACTTAGTAAGAAGTTAATGCATGTCTAAGCCATTGGTTTTTGCATGCTGTTTTTATTTTTAGCCATCTCACATAGCTTGATAACGTTTCTGCTTAGAGGGTGCTTCTTCTTTATCCTTTATCTGTTTTTTCACACACTTTCATACACCTCACACTCTACAGTCTAAAATAAACCTGTGTTTCTATGCTGTCGTCTCTGCTGTACCTTGTTTTTAAATATCCTTGTCTCCTGTGAAACCTTGAGATTTTTCTAACTGCCTGCTTTTTTTCGTCCCAACCTCTTCTCCTATTGCCGGCTTCTGGGTCTGTCACAGGAGTGTATGGTGATGTCCAGAGGGTGAAAATTCTTTACAACAAGAAGGACAGTGCTCTCATACAGATGTCTGAGTCCAATCAGGCCCAGCTAGGTAAGTGGATATCTCTGTTATATGGATGTCTGACTGGTCTGTAGTGAGAGTCCCGTAGTATGCTGTGTAATAAATATTTTGGTCCTGTGTTGATCATTACACTTTTCTTAAATATAATGCAGCACAGTCATTACTTGCCAGAGAAAGTAATTCTGTTACTTTTTTACTCACTAAAATGAGCTGAAACGCAGGCTTGTATAATTGGCAGCTAACAATATAAACATTAGAATACAGTCCCACACACCAGCACAAATGCATATCGTGAGGACACATACACACTATCTTTTAGTTTTTACATAAGAACTCAAAGCAAAGATGGCAACCAGTGATTTCACTGTAGAAATGGTAAATGTCTGTATTTATACTGAGGCGATCGTGGCTCAAGAGTTGGGAGTTCGCCTTGTAATCGGAAGGTTGCCGGTTCGAGCCCCGGCTTGGACAGTCTCGGTCGTTGTGTCCGTGGGCAAGACACTTCCCCCCATGCCTACTGGTGGTGGTCAGAGGGCCCGGTGGCGCCAGTGTCCGGCAGCCTCGCCGGATATGTAAAGCGCTTTACTAGTCCCTAAGGACTAGTAAAGCGCTTTACATATCCATTCACACACACCAGTAGGCAACGGGTGAAGTGTCTTGCCCAAGGACACAACAGCCGAGACTGTCCAAGCCGGGGCTCGAACCGGCAACCTTCCGATTAAAAGATGAACTCCCAACTCTTGAGCCACGATCGCCCGATAGAAACACACGTATAGGTAGAAATAGAGGCTACAGTGCTCAAGCCTGACTGTTCATCCTTTTGTTACACATGGTTCTGGGTCAGCATGCACTCAGCTTTTTCATTGGCTAGCTCTGTGTCTGCATGTTTTCTGCAGGTACTTTAAAAGAGATGAAGTTAGCAGTGTAACATGGTTATTTGTCCTGGATGCAGTTTGCAATTTACCAGCAAACTGTTATCCATTTATGCAAAAACAAAATAAAATAAAAAAAAATAAAGAGTCCTTCTGTGTGTCATCATACAGGACACTTAAGCCCCTTTTCAATTAGTACCTATTCAGGTTGGCTCGTCACAGTTTTCAGGGTTTGCCATTAGGTCATAGTACCAGGTAACAGGTCCTTTTTTTAGCACCTACTTGGCCATGGTTCCAAATGATCCCAAAATGTGACGTCAACAGACTGCATGCCACCAGTTGGCTAGTCAGTGGCGTCACGAGAGTGTCTCATTCATGAAAATCAAAACTGCCGTTTTTAAAACCTGGCAACAAAGGAAATGGCTAGAAAAAACAACGCCATGGTCCACAGACTGAGCAGCAGGCATATCGTCGCCTCGATGTCCACTTTGTAGCGTGCGCGTCACATACTAATTACGTCATGGGACGCTCAGCTGTGTTGCTATAACGATGAACACGCGCAGTTCTTCCATTTCTAAGACTTCCTCTTGCCAACAAATCTGTGAGAAGGCAAGGTAAGGAAGACAGAGCCCCTGCAGGACTACAGCCAGGGACATGCTCTGTGATCCACATGGGGTTGACATCAACTGCATCACTGACTACATACATTTCTGTGAAGATACCTAAAGCGCCTTGAGGTGACTGTTGTTGGGATTTGGCGCTGTATAAATAAAATTGAATTGAACAGAATCCCAGCCAGGACTGTATGCTGTTTTTCCAACAATAAGTCCTGGATCAACATTGACAAGAAGGCCCTGCTGAATTGAGTTGAATGTGGGGCTAATAAGGTGTAGATGCATACAGACCAAAGTCCATCTGAATAACACCAAAGAGGTGTGGAGAGATGCAGCTGATGCCCTCAATCAGATAAATTGGCAGTAGCCTGCACACAACACGAACAATGAACTGACTCTCTATCCTAACAGGGTCAGTACTGGGCCCCCTGCTGCCAGTCCTCATACCGGACTGTGATAGTAGGGATGGGTATTGTTTAGGTTTTATCCGATACCGGTGCCAAACTGGTACTTTTGAAACGGTGCCGGTGCTTAAAGAATGGAGAACGCAAACTTTGTCCATAAACCTCTTAGCAGTCTCTTTTTTTTTCTGCAAAATGATAACCAAGTTAGCCTTTTCTGTTGATACAACATACCTCCTTTGGTTGGAACCGGTGCTTAAACAATGGAAAACACAAACTTTGTCCTAAAACCTCTCATGTTTAGCTGTGTTTTTTTTTTTTTTTTGTAAAAGGATAATAATGTTAGCCTTTTCTGCAGCTATCACCTTAAAGCACTTGTTGCAGGCTGCTGAGTTTGCATCTCTTGCTGTGTACAGCCAGACTTTTGACCGCTTTGACCATTTTTAATCTGTAGCTCTGCTCTAAAAGAACATACGTACCGCCTACTATCCTTGGAAAGGTAAAATGATTGGCTAGAATCCAAAGTGTATGACATCTCAAGGGAAAAAAAAAGCACCGAAATGTGCGCTGCTTTTCGGTCTGGTTACTACCGGTTATGTCAGAACCGGTGCCATAATGGCACCAGATACCGGTACCCATCCCTAGTGATTGGTGTCCAGCTAAGAGCGTAAGTGTAGGGACTACACCAAAGCAAAGCTACAGACCCTGGTCGCATCAGGTCTGATTGACTTCAGACCAGTTACCTTGACGTTAACATGTCATCAAGGTGCTGGAGAGACTGGTTCTTGCCCGACTTAGCTTCCAGGTGAAACATGCTCTCAGCACTCTTCGGTTCACTTACCAGCCTCTTGTGGGGTGGATGATGCTGTTATCTGCCTGTTGCAACATGCTCGCTTTCACATGCGTGGAACTGGTAGCATTGTGAGAATCATATTACTTGTCTTTCCAAGGAAAAACAATTCAAGTGAGAAGCTGCTCGGGGTGGGTATCACCACTTCTCCTGTCTTCTGGATTGCCGACCACGTCTTTAAGGTTGGGCAGGAGTGGTGAGGAACTATGTGGAGAAGTCTGGAAGAAGAGCAAGCATCTTTTATTGTCATTATATGTTCACACATAACGAAGTTTTGTTTTGGTACCTCGGCACACATCAGACACAAGTTTTTTTTAATTTTGTGTGTTTGTTTTTAAAAAATACGTGTTTACAGAAACATATTCCAATTACAGTTATATAACTGATATGGACAATGTGTAGACTTTCAGCTTCCATTTGAGGGTATCCACATTCAAATTGGGTGAAGGGTTTAAGAGTTTTTGCTCCTTAACACGTGCCAAAAGTAATTAGCTAATTGACTCAAAGTCGATTCCATGGCCAGGTGTGGGCAATTCCTTCATTATGTCATTGTCAGTTTAGCAAATAAAAGGCATGGAGTTGATTTGAGGTGCACTATAAAACAGTTGAATGGACACTATCTATGTGTGCAGGAAGTCACAAATAGAATTTAGATGTATTTCACAGATCTGGGGAAAAAGCTCTCCCTCAGTCTGGTGGTGCGTGTTTGTATGTTTCTATACTGCTTACCAGATGGAAGCATTTTAAACAGTCCATTGCCAGGGTGGGTGGGTTCTGCAGTGATACGTCAGTGCTGGAGATGGCAGTAGGATCAATAAAGTAATCCGCAAAGCTGGAAGCATCATAAATCAGAACTTGGAGGCATTTGAGTCATTGAGAGACGGGACTGTGCTCCACCATGGATAACCCATCGCACCTGCTCTACTCCACACTTCTAAGGCAGATTTATAGTCTACATTTTATTTATTAAATGCAACTTACACTTCTCTCTTACACAACGCCAGTCTTACGTTTACTTTTTTTTAACCAACTGTTACTTTACTATTTAAACCATTTTTACTTTTCATTGTTTTTTGTCACTGTTGTATACTGCAGGAATTATATCTCATAATATAAGGCCCTTATTGGACACCTGTGACACTCTTATTTTAACTGTGTTGTTTATTGTTGTGTATTGTAGACTCTACTATTTTTACTTTATCATGCTGTTGTAACACAAAAGATTCCCTTATGGGCTCAATAAAGTATCCATCTATTTAACATAACAAAATCCTTTTAGTGCTTTGTTCGAGATCGAATGCATTCCCCTCTCGCCCCTTTAGGCGGTCTTTATCCTCCAAGCTCGGGTCCTCTACCAGAGGCCTGGGAGCTTGAGGGTCCTGTGCAGTATCTTAGCTGTTCCCAGGACTGCGCTCTTCTGGACAGAGATCTCTGATGTTGTTCCTGGGATCTGCTGGAGCCACTCGCCTAATTTGGAAGTCACTGCAATAAGTGCTTCGATTACCACTGGGACCACTGCTACCTTCACCCTCCACATCTTCTTGAGCTCTTCTCCGAGCACTTGGTAATTTTCCAGCTTGGTTAGCCACCACCATTTTGTCTGTCTGTATCTGGAAGTCCCACAGGATCTTAGCTCGGCCATTCTCCACCATTCTTGGGGGCGTCTCCCATTTTGATCTTGGGACTTCCAGGCCATACATGGCACAGATGTTCCTGTTTGCTATGCTGGCCACTTGGTTATGGCGTTCAATGTATGCCCTGCCTGCTAGCTTCTTACACCCTGCACTTCTGTGCTGGATTGTCTCAGGGGCATCTTTACACAGCCTGCACCTGGGGTCTTGCCTGGTGTGATAGACCCCAGCCTCTATGGATCTTGTGCTCAGAGCTTGTTCCTGTGCTGCTATGATTAGTGCCTCTGTGCTGTTTATTCATAAGGTTAGTTAGTAGAGTTGCCAACCGTCCCGTAAAAAACGGAATCGTCCCATTAAAAAAAACGGAATCGTCACGTATTCAGAGAAAATATTACGTTTTGTATTGAGCTGAAAAGGAACACAGTTTGTCCCGTACTTCAGCTAGAATAGAAAAAGACACAAAGCTGGAGTTATTCTGTGT